>NC_090649.1:168058258-168115758 GCF_040937935.1 Hyperolius riggenbachi | reverse complement strand
CGGTGCCAACAACTACATTTTTAACATGGCAGGGTTCCTAAACTTTACACAATTGGCCACTGGGTGACTGGGATGAATATTCAGAAATGTGGGTGAAGCCTACAACAGCCAATCAAAATTTACCTATTGATTTTCAAGGGGAATATTCACATTGCTACCATTCTTACACTGTTAATGGCAGAGGCCTCCAACCTGATACAGTCAGTCATTGGGTGACTGGGGTCCAAATTAACTAAAGGGGTAGAGCCACAAACAGCCAATCAGATTTGTTAGATTGATTTCAGCCATTCTGTTATTAGCAGGGTTCTCAAACGTGACACAGTTGGCCACTGGGTGACTGGGACTAATATTCAGGAAAGTGGGTGGAGCCTACAGCAGCCAATCAAAATTCACCTTTTGATTTTCAAGGGGAATATTGCAACTGCAGCCATTCTCACACTGTTAATGGCAGAGGCCTCAAACCTGCTACAGTCGGTCATTAAGTGTCTGGGGTTCAAATTCAGTAAAGGGGCAGAGCCAAAAACAGCCAGATTTCTTTGCTGGATAAACTGCTTCCATTACCATAATTTTGATGCCAGGAACCCAAAAGCTCACAAGCTTGGTAATTATGTAGTGACTGTGTGTCCAGGTTACAAAAAGTGGGTGGAGTTAAAACAGATTTTTCTGGGAAATTGTAAACTGCAGCCCTTCTGCATTGTTAATGGAAGGGTTCTCAAACTTAGCATAGCTGGTTACTGGGTGACTGGGATTAATGTTCAGAAAAGTGGGTGGAACCTAAAAATGCCAATCAAAAATCACATGTCGCTTTTCAAGGAGAATATTACAATTGCTGCCATTCTTGCACTGTTAATAGCACAAGCCTCACACCTGGTACAGTTGGTCATTGGGTCACTGGGGATCAAATTCAGAAAAGGGGACAGAGCCACAAACAGTGAATCAGATTTGTTTCATTTCATGGGAAAATACAAATTATTGATGCCAAGGACCCCAAAGTTCACAAACTTGGTCATGGAGTAGTGCCTTTGTGTCCAGGTTACAAAAAGTGGTCGGAGCCAAAAACAAATTTCACTGGGAAAGTGTAAACTGCAGCCCTTCGTACACTGTTTATGGCAGGGTTCCCAAACTTTTCCCAGATGGTCACTGAGATTAATATTCAGGGAAGTGGGTGGAGCCTATAATAGCCAATCAAAATTCACCTGTTGATTTTCAAGTGGAATATTAAAATTGCTGCCATTGTTCCACTGGTAATAGCAGATGCCTCACACCTGCTACAGTTGGTCATTGGGTGACTGGGGTTCAAATGCTGGAGAGGGGGTGAAGCCACAAACAGCCAATCTGATTTGTTTAATTTCTATGGGAATATACAAATGATTGATGCCAAGGACCCCAAAGCTCACAAACTTGGTCATTGAGTGTTTGTGCGTTAGGGTTAGAAAGTGGGGACGGAGCTAACACCAGCCAAATACATACACGGGCAATTCCCGGGTCATCAATGGGTGGAGACAAATACAAATTTCACTGGGAAAATGTAAACTGCAGCCATTCTTACACTGTTAATGGCAGGGTTTTTAAACTTTGCACAGTTGGTCACTGGGTGACTGGGATTAATATTCAGAAAAGTGGGTGGAGCCTACAAAAGTGAATCAAACTTCACCTATTGCTTTCCAAGGAGAATATTTAATTGCTACCATTCTTGCACTGTTAATGGCACAGGCCTCAAACCTGGTACAGTTGGTCATTGGGTGACTGGGTTTCAAATTCAGAAAAGGGTGTGGAGCCACAAACAGCCAGATTTTTTCATTTCAATGCAAATTATTGATACCAAAGATCGCAAAGCTCACAAACTTGGTCAGTGAGTAATTGTGTGTTAGGGTTAGAAAAAGTATGCAGAGCCAACATCAGCCAAATACATACCCGGGCAACGTCGGGCAATCAGCTAGTACTTAATAATAATAATAGGCACTTTGTATGATCAATGGACCAAAGTTTGTATAAGAGATGTGTTTAGGAGGCTTCTTCACTCACAGTATATTGTAATGTCTGAGCCAGGAAAACAGACATAATAGTAACAGTCTCCTGACGAAGGCGTGGTCAACGCCGAAACGCGTCGTGACGTCAGACGGCATCCCTGCGACCTGACTCCGCCCACCGCATCCAGCTCCATGCCATCTACATCGGTCCCCGCAGCTCTGGCCAAGCGCGGCTGACAGGAGAGGATTGCCGGCAGGCCTGACAGGCGCTCTAACTCTACTATACACTGTGAGTGTATTTTTAAGCGTGTCTTTTTTAAAGTAAAAAATTTATTGCACCAGCGGTGCGCTCCTGTCTTCTTGCCTTTTTTAAACAGATCCACTGGAGCCACCCAGTTATTGGAGCAGCACCCACCCATCACTTCCAGTCCATTAGCGCGTTCAGACAGCGCAGTGTTTTTCTTTGCTATAATAGTAACAGTGCTAGCAACTGCTAGAGATGGCCCAAACGGTTCGCCGGCAAATGGTTCCAGGCAAACTTCCGGGGTTCGCGATCGCGGAAAACTGCAAACTTTTCCGGAAGTTCGATTCGCCCCCATAGTACATCATTAGGGTCAACTTTGACCCTCTACATCACAGTCAGCAGGCACATTGTAGCCAATCAGGCTACACTCCCTCCTGGAGGCCCTTCCCCCCTTATAAAATGCAGGCAGCGTCAGGCATTGGACTCACTCGTGTGCCTGCAGTAATTAGAGAAGGGAGAGCTGCTGCAGACTCACATAGGGGAAGCTTAGTTAGGCTCTTGTAGGCTTGTTAGCTTGGTCCTTGCTGATTCTTACTGCTAAAAAAGCACCCCTCAACAGCTCTTTTGAGAGCTAATCTTGTTCTTGTGATCTATTTTTTTTTGGTGTGTCCCACAGACACTTGTGTTGCATAGACAGCCTTGGTAATTCCTACTGTGCCACTGCCAGGCCCAGCACATTCAGTGACTACCTGTGTGTGTGACAGGCAGCTGCACATTTGTAATCCCAATCACTGCACCTGTTCACTGTTTAGTCCACCTACCTACCTACCTACGTGACGGCACACATTGTTAATACCACCAGTCATTGCACCTGTTCACGGTACGTTTGTGTGGGTGTGTGACAGGTGCACATTTGTAATACCCAACAGCATTACATATACCTACCTACCTGTTCAGTGCACCCACCTACCTACGTGAGCGCACGCAGTGTGATATACCACTCCGTGCATACCTGTTAACTGCACCTGTGTGACTGCACATTGTACTAGTCAAGTCAGTGCATACCTTTCACTTCATCCCCCCCGATATGGACAAAACAGGTAGAGGCAGAGGCAGAAACATAGGAACACCACCCGGCAGGTCTGTTCGAGGTCGTGCTGATGTGATTTCGTGCGGCCCTGGACCAAAGTACAGTGCTCAGAAGAAGGCATGTCCCATCACTTCCCAAGATTGTCAGGACGTGGTTGACTATTTAACACAGAACACCTCATCTTCCGCAGCTACCAGCACTACTACTAGCACAAAATCCATTCTATTTGACACTTTGCAGGAGTTATTTGGTGGGGAATTAACTGATTCACAGCAACTACTGTTACAACAAGATGAAGGCGCTTAGGCGACACTATGGACGTAACATGTGAGGAGGAGGATGATGAAGTACCTGCTGTTGGTACAGTTTATGAGGCAAGTTAAGCTGGGCAGGATGATTATGATGACGACAATGATACGAATGTCACGTGGGATCCTAAGAGACAAGATGACCAAGGGGACAGTTCAGAGGGGGAGTCAGAGAGGAGTAGGAGGAGACGAGTTCCTGAAAGAAGCAGGGGGAGATCGTCATCAGAAACAGCTGGTAGCAGTATCCGGCGCCATGTATCACCACCTATGGACAGCCAGCCAACATGCCCTTCAACGTCAGCTGCTGATGCCACCATAGTGCTATCACCCCAGCGGGGCTCAGCGGTTTGGACATTTTTTAGTGTGTCTGCCTTAGATCAGAGAAATGCCATCTGTTCTCTCTGCCTCCAAAAATTAAGCCGTGGAAAGGCGAACACCCATGTAGGGACAACTGCCTTACCAAGGCACATGCAGGAAAGGCACAAACTGCAATGGGAAGAGCACTTGAGCAAAAGCAGCACACAAAAGAAAAGCCACCCTCCTTCTCCTCTTCCTCCTTCAGGTGCAGCATCTTCAGCCGCTTTATCCCTTGCACCTTCACAGCCACCCTCCTCTAGTGTTGGGCGAACACCTGGATGTTCGGGTTCGGGTCCGTTTGCCGAACATGGGCCAGATGTTCGGCATGTTCGGCCCGAACCCCGAACTCCCCCGAACATCCCGCTTTTGGGTGCCCTATGGGGTCGCAGGCATAAGGGGGGAGCATGCCCCGGTCGCGGGGGGGGGGGGTCGGAAATTCCCCCCACCCCCTCCGCTAGCGCTCCCCCCTCTGCCCGCTTCCCCATACAAAAATTTTCCGTAAAGTTCAATAGTACCTTCAGTGGCTGGCTGGCACTGTGGTGTGAGTGAGTAGGAGGAGTCCGAGTAGGACGCGTTGAGGCCGGGCAGCGGGCGGTTCAGCGGTAGTACCCTTGTGGTACTTCCGCCCTTTCTCTGACCTCACGTCCTCTACGTGATGACGCATACGAGGGTATGCGTGACGCGTACCCTCGTATGCAGAGGACGTGAGGTCAGAGAAAGGGCGGAAGTACCACAAGGGTACTACCGCTGAACCGCCCGCTGCCCGGCCTCAACGCGTCCTACTCGGACTCCTCCTACTCACTCACACCACAGTGCCAGCCAGCCACTGAAGGTACTATTGAACTTTACGGAAAATTTTTGTATGGGGAAGCGGGCAGAGGGGGGAGCGCTAGCGGAGGGGGTGGGGGGAATTACCGACCCCCCCCCCCGCGACCGGGGCATGCTCCCCCCTTATGCCTGCGACCCCATAGGGGGGCAGTATTCGGCCGAACAGGGGCCCTGTTCAGCCTGTTCGGCTGGGCATTGAGCTGTTCGGGCGAACCCGAACTAAAAAGGCCGAACACCATGAGGTGTTCGGCCGAACTCGAACATCACCCGAACAGGGTGATGTTCTGCAGAACCCGAACAGTGGCGAACACTGTTCGCCCAACACTACCCTCCTCTACTCCACCTCTATCCTTAAGCGGTTCCTGCTCCTCTGCCCACAGCAGCCAAGTGTCCGTGAAGGAAATCTTTGAGCGGAAGAAGCCAATTTCTGCCAGTCACCCCCTTGCCCGGCGTCTGACAGCTGGCTTGGCGGAACTGTCAGCTCGCCAGCTGTTACCATACCAGCTGGTGGACTCTGAGGCCTTTCATAAATATGTGGCCATTGGGACACCGCAGTGGAAGATAGCAGGCCGCAATTATTTCTCAAAAAAGGCGATACCCAAACTGTACCATAAAGTTGAGAGGCAAGTGGTGTCATCTCTGGCACACAGCGTTGGGTCAAGGGTCCATCTGACCACGGATGCCTGGTCTGCCAAGCACGGTCAGGGCAGGAACATTACTTACACAGCCCATTGGGTCAGCCTGGTGACCGCTGACAAGCAGGGAGTACGTGGCTGTGCAGCGGACCTACTTGTGACACCTCCACGGCTTGCAGGCAGGCCTGCTGCCACCTCCTCTCCTCCTGCTACATCCTCTTCGATGTCGTCCTCCTCCTTGGCTAAGTTGCAGTTCAACTCTACTGGTGCTACGATCTCCTCTCCAACTAAACAGCCCCAGCTCCCCAGGGCCTATGCTGCATGCCAGGTACGACGGTGTCACGCCATATTAGACATGTCTTGGCTCAAAGCGGAGAGTCACACTGGAGCAGCTTTCCTGGCTGCTCTTAACAAACAGGTGGATCAGTGGCTGACCCCGCACCAACTGGACATCGGCAACATGGTGTGTGAAAACGGCAGCAATCTAATTTCGGCTTTGGAAAAGTTGAGACATGTTCCCTACATGGCACATGTGCTTAATCTCATAATTCAGAGATTTTTGTCTAAGTACCCAGGCTTACAAGACGTCCTGAATCAGGCCAGGATGTTGTGTGGGTATTTCAGGCGGTCTTACACGGCCATGGCATGCTTTGCGGATATTCAGTGGATAAACAATTTACCGGTGAGACGCTTGATTTGCGATAGCCCAACTCACTGGAATTTGACCCTGCTGATGTTCAACTGCCTGCTACAACAGGAGAAAGCCGTCACCCAGTATCTCTACAACTACAGTACAATGACACAGTCTGGGGAGATGGGGATGTTCTGGCCGAAGAACTGGACACTCATGCGAAATGCCTGCAGGCTCATGTGGCCATTTGAGGAGGTGACAAACATGGTGAGTCACAGTGAAGGCACCAACAGCGACTTGATCCCATATGCTTTCTTCCTGGAGCGTGCCGTGCGTAGAGTGGTGGATCAAGCTGTGGACGAGCGTGAACAGAAACAGGAACAGGAGGAAGAGTTGTGGGATCAATTCTCATCAGAACCTGATGTTTCCTCAACACCTGCGGCAGCACAGAGGGGGGAGGAGGAGGAGGAGGAAGAGTCGTGTGGTGAAGAGGAGTCAGATTCAGATGATGAGGAAGGTTTTTTTTTTTGAGGAGGAGACGGCAGCAGAACAACCACAACAGGCGTCACAAATATGGGGCCTAAGCACTTGGACTTTTAAGTTTAATTTTATTGATATATGGACTATAGAGGAATTTTATCCCATTTGCCATTTAACAATGTACTGAGTGACTTAAACCCAATGAGAGGGTAGGAATATCCTGAGCGTCAACCTCTTGATATATATTAATTTCTATTTTACTCACCGACAAAAGGATTAAGAAATCTGGACACTCGCAATTTTGAACGGATGGGGCGAAGTCAACAGCACACTTTTAAGGGGCATTGTGGGTGGGGCTAAACTGTGGCCATGGTCACTTTTGTCACATTTAAAAAAAATCTACCGTATATACTCGCATAGAAGCCGAATTTTTCAGTACAAAAAATGTGCTCACCCCCTCAGCTTCTATGCGAGTCACCTGCCTGTGTCTGTGGTGGGGAGTGTGCATACTAACCTGCAGAGACGATTGGAGTGCAACAGTGATAATGAGCAGGCTTCAGCTTGCTTCCAAGCTGATCCTGGGAGTGGGCCAACTGATCAGATGAACACCGATGCTGCGAGGTGTGCAGTGAAGCTGATTGGCAGATGCCTGTAAAGTGGATGGATTGCTGAAGGAGAGCGCCGAGTAAAACAGCTGATGATCTGCATTAAGATGCCCTAGTTTGCGCATGGCAGGCGCGATCAGATGCCTAGGAGAGAGTAGAGCAGGAGAGATGGATGGCCATAATCACAGCTCTGCTCTTCCATAGTCTTGCGCTTCCTGCTGTCTCTGCACAGGAAGCGCGAGATTATGTGCATGGAGGAGCAGAGCTGTGATTATGGCCATCCATCTCTCCTGCTCTACTCTCTCACGGGCATCTGATCGCACCTGCCGTGCGCAAACCAGGGCATCTTAATGCAGATCATCAGCTGTTGTGCTCGGCGCTTCCCTTCAGCAATCCATCCACTTTACTGGCACCTGCCAATCAGCTCCACTGCACACCCCGCAGCATCGGCGGTCATCTGATCAGTTGGCCTGCTCCCAGGATCAGCTAGGAAGCATGCTGAAGCCTGCTCATTATCACTGTTGCACTCCGATCGTCTCTGCAGTAGCGATGTCGCGAACCTCCGATTTTCGAACCGCAATAGACTTCAATGGGGAGGCGAACTTTGAAAAATAGAAAAAATTATGCTGGCCACAAAAGTGATGGAAAAGATGTTTCAAGGGGTCTAACACCTGGAGGGGGGCATGGCGGAGTGGGATACATGCCAAAAGTTCCGGGAAAAAATCTGGATGTGACGCAAAGCAGCGTTTTAAGGGCAGAAATCACATTGAATGCTAAATTGCAGGCCTAACGTGCTTTAAAGCATCTTGCATGTGTATACATCAATCAGGGAGTGTAATTAGAGTACTGCTTCACACTGACACACCAAACTCACTGTGTAATGCACAGCAAACAGCTGTTTGTGTAGTGACGGCCATGCTGGACTACTGCGCAACATGGCGAGATTGCTCTTCCTCACTCAGTGATGTCAGGTAATGTGTGACTTCCTTCTCAACTTTCCGTGGCATTGTTAAAAAGCTTACGTTTTGTTTTTAAATTACATTTTCTACTTGCTGTGTACTTGTTCAGTACCGCTACAATGAGAATCCTGTGGAGGCGGGCAAGTCTGCCATTGTGACCCCGGGTAATGGCCGGGAATGAGGGGTTTGAATCCGGTGTGGAGCCTGCGCAACGGCTACCACTACACATCCAAGGAGGGCAGCGGGCAGGCATGCACGCCCGCCCGCCCCGAGGTAGTGACCAAAAATAACAATACAGGAGGAGGACTTTCGAGGCCCTGCTGTGTATTTGAAATGAATGTACTTTAAATCCTTTAACGAGAACCAGTTATGGCGGGCAAAGATGACATCACATTCCTTTCATGAGAATCATATGGAGGCGGGCAAGTCTGCCATTTGTGACCCCGGGTAATGGCCGGGGAATGAGGGATGGAATCCGGTGTGGAGCCTGAGAAACGGCTACCACTACACATCCAAGGAGGGCAGCAGGCAGGCATGCACACCCGCCCCGAGGTAGTGACCAAAAATAACAATACAGGAGGCGGACTTTCGATGCCCTGCTGTGTATTTGAAATGAATTAACTTTAAATCCTTTAACGGGAATCCGTTATGGAGGGCAAGTCTGCCATTGTCACCGCGGGGAATGAAGGTTGGATTCCGGCCCGAAGTGGGAGCCTGCTGAGACCCATGCTGTAGCTGCCCTGACCGTGCTTTGCAGACCAGGCATCTGTGGTCAGATGGACCCTTGAGCCAGCGGAAGACAAACCAAGTCGAAAGCATTTGCCAAGAATGTTTTGCGGAGGGCAAGTTTTTTTGCCCTTTTTTAAAAAATTTTGAAAATGATAGATGGTTGTATTTTTAAATTGTTTAAAAGTGTATCAATTCTTCCTCCCCCCAGCCACGAACAATACCATGGGAACGTGGAGCAGCAGAAGCCCCCTGTGACGGCTGCCGCGGTTGTTCTCCACGGCTTGTCTTTTGAGGGGTGCTGCTTTTCCTCAGGTGTTCTTGCCATAGCTGTTTGTGCCTTCTCTCCAGGTGCCTTCGTAAAGCACTTGTCCCTACGTGACAATTGGCCTTTCCATGGCTCAATTTTTGCTGGCAGAGACAACAGGTGGCTTTGCTCCGATCTGAGACACACACGTTAAAAAATTTCCAAACCGCTGAGCCCCCCTGGACTGATGGCGCTACGGTGGCATCAGCAGCTGAGGTTGAAGGGCATGTTGGCTGTCTGGCCATAGCAGGTGATACATGGCGCCGGACACTGCCCCAAGCTGTTTCTGAGGACGAGCTCCCTCTTGTATTGCGTTCCGGAGTTGGAGCCTGATCAACGTCTACCACCACACATCCAGGCAAGGAGGGAGGCAGGCAGGCATGCACGCCCGCCCCGAGGTAGTGACCAAAAATAACAATACAGGACTCAGGAGGACCTTTTGCGGCCCTAATTGAAATGAATTAACTTTAAATCCTTTAACGGGAATCCGTTATGGAGGGCAAGTCTGCCATTGTCACCGCGGGGAATGAAGTTTGGATTCCGGCCCGAAGTGGGAGCCTGCTGAGACCTATGCTGTAGCTGCCCTGACCGTGCTTTGCAGACCAGGCATCTGTGGTCAGATGGACCCTTGAGCCAGCGGAAGACCAAACAAGTCGAAAGCATTTGTCAAGAATGTTTTACGGAGGGCAAGTTTTTTTGCCCTTTTTTGAAATTTTTTGAAAATGATAGATGGTTGTATTTTTAAATTGTTTGAAAGTTTAGATGGTTGTATTTTTAAATTGTTTAAAAGTGTATCCATTCAAGTGCAAGTTATGCACTGACTGCCAGGTATAATGTGCAGTCACAGATGCAGTGAAAGGTATGCAGTGACTGCAAACAGCCGTTTGTGTAGTGACGGCCGTGCTGGACTGGTGCGCACCATGACGAGAGTGCAGGTGATGGTGGCTTTTCAGCCCATATGCTCGCCCGGCTGATGTAGCTGAATGACAGAACAGTGACTGTCCAGCTGATCAAATTTGGTCTGACCACAATGAAGCAACGACCTTATTATCTTTTGTGTGCCACCCCCACCCGAGACACTCAAATAGCCGGCGGTCATTGCTTCATTGTGATGCGCAAGCCCCTTCACCGCGGCAAGGTAATGATCACGAAGGGGGATGGGCACATGTACACGCACCAGAAAAATTTGTGTAGCGGCCGCTGCTAGCAGCGGCCTTAAAAATTCAGGAATCCGCCTAGAGTCCTGGACCCTGTTGGTAGTGGCGGAGAAGGCAGTCAAGTGGCCTGCAGGCAGAGATGCTGTGTGTGGGGACTGACTTAGTCTTCAGTCATGCAGTAGCCCTCCGTGATCCATTCCTCATTCATTTTGATAAAGGTCAGGTACTGAACACTGTCGTGACTTAAACGACTTCTATTCTCAGTAACTATGCCTCCAGCTGCACTGAAGGTCCTTTCTGACAGGACGCTTGCGGCAGGGCAAGAGAGAAGTTGTATGGCAAATTGGGACAGCTCTGGCCACAGGCCAAGCCTGCGCAACCAGTAGTCCAAGGGTTCATCGTCGCTTTTTGCAGAGTCTACATCCACACTCAAGGCCAGGTAGTCGGCTACCTGCCGGTCCAGGCATTGGTGGAGGGTGGATCCGGAAGGACTATGGCGAGGAGTTGGACTAAAGAACGTCCGCATGTCCGACATCACCCTGAGATCGCTGGAGCGTCCTGTTCTTGCCTGCGTGGACTTGGGAGGAGGAGGGTTACTGCCAGTGGTACCTTGATTGCGTTGTGCAGCCACATCACCCTTAAATGCATTGTAAAGCATCATCGACAGCTTGTTCTGCAAGTGCTGCATCCTTTCCGCCTTTTGTTGAGTTGGTAAGAGGTCCGCCACTTTGTGCCTGTACTGAAGGTCTAGTAGCGTGGCCACCCAGTACAGGTCATTCGTCTTGAGTTTTTTGATACAGGGGTCCCTCAACAGGCTGGACAACATGAAAGAGGACATCTGCACAAAGCTGGATGCAGACGTACTCTCCATCTCCTCTTGCTCTTCCTCAGTGATGGGACACAACTCCTCTTCCTCCCCCCAGCCACGAACAATACCACGGGAACGTGGAGCAGCAGAAGCCCCCTGTGATGGCTGCCGCGGTTGTTCTCCTTCCGCCGCCTCTTCCTCCTCCACAGAAACACCTTCCTCATCATCACCATCATCAGAGTCTGACTCCTCTCCTTCCCCACACGACTCCTCTTCTTCCTCCTGCTCCCCCCTCTGTGCTGCCGCCGGTGTTGTGGAAACATCGGGTTCGTGTGTAAATGGCTCCCACGACTCCTGCTGCCCCAACTCTTCTTGTTCACGCTCCTCCACAGCTGTATCCACCACTCTACGCACGGCACGCTCCAGGAAGTAGGCGTAGGGGATCAAGTCGCTGATGGTGCCCTCATCGCGACTCACCAGTTTGGTTACCTCCTCAAAGGGCTCCATGACCCTGCATGCATTTCGCATCAGTGTCCAGTTGTTGGGCCACAACATCCCCATCCTCCCAGATTGTGTCCTTGTACTGTAATGATACAGGTACTGGGTGACGGCTTTCTCCTGGTCTAGCAGGCGAGAGAACATCAGCAGGGTGGAATTCCAGCGAGTCGGGCTATCGCAAATCAGGCGTCTCACCGGCAAGTTGTTTCTACGCTGAATGTCCGCAAAGCGTGCCATGGCCTTGTAAGAGCGCCTGAAATGCCCACACAACTTCCTGGCCTGCTTCAGGACGTCCTCTAAGCCTGGGTACTTGGACACAAATCTTTGCACGACCAGATTCAGCACATGTGCCATGCAGGGTATGTGTGTCAGCTTTCCCAAATTCAACGCAGCAATGAGATTGCTGCCATTGTCACGTTGCCGATCTCAAGCTTGTGCGGGGTCAGCCATTGCTCCACCTGTTTGTTAAGAGCAGCCAGGAGAGCTGCTCCAGTGTGACTCTCCGCTTTCAGGCAAGACATGTCTAACACTGCATGACACCATCGCACCTGGCATGCAGCATAGGCCCTGGGGTGCTGGGGCTGTGTAGCTGGAGAGGAGATGGCGGCACCAGCCAAGGAGGAGGAGGAGGAGGATGACGATAGCGAAGCAGTGATAGCAGGTGGAGAGGAGGTGGCTGGAGGCCTGCCTGCAAGCCGTGGAGGTGTGACAAGTCGGTCCTCTGCGCAGCCACGTACTCCCTGCTTGCTGCCATCGGTCACCAGGTTGACCCAATGGGCTGTGTATGTAATGTAGTGGCCCTGCCCGTGCTTGGCAGACCAGGCATCCGTGGTCAGGTGGACCCTTGACCCAACGCTGTGTGCCAGAGATGACACCACTTGCCTCTCAACTGCACAGTACAGTTTGGGTATGGCCTTTTGTGAAAAATAATTGCGACCTGGTATCTTCCACTGCGGTGTAGCAATGGCCACAAACTTACGGAAAGCCTCCGACTCCACCAACTTGTATGGTAATAGCTGGCGAGCTAATAGTTCCGCCACGCCAGCTGTCAGATGCCGGGCAAGAGGGTGACTGGCAGACATTTGCTTCTTCCGCTCAAATACTTCCTTCACGGACAGCTGGGTACTGCTGTGGGCAGAGGAGAAGGAACCGCTCAAGGGAAGAGGCGTTGTGGAGGAGGGTGGCTGTGAGGGTGCAAGGGAGAAAGTGGATGAAGACGATGCACTTGAAGGAGGAAGAGGAGAAGGAGGGTGGCTTGTCTTTTGAGGGGTGCTGCTTTTCCTCAGGTGTTCTTGCCACAGCTGTTTGTGCCTTCTCTCCAGGTGCCTTCGTAAGGCACTTGTCCCTATGTGAGAGTTGGCCTTTCCACGGCTCAATTTTTGCTGGCAGAGACAACAGATGGCTTTGCTCCGATCTGAGACACACACGTGAAAAAATTTACAAACCGCTGAACCCCCCTGGGGTGATGGCGCTAGGGTGGCATCAGCAGCTGACGTTGAAGGGCATGTTGGCTGGCTGGCCTCAGCTGGTGATACATGGCGCCGGACACTGCCCCCAGCTGTTTCTAAGGACGAGCTCCCTCTGCTTCTATCATGGAGTCGTCTCATCCTACTCCTCTCTGACTCCTGCTCTGAACTGTCCCCCTGGTCATCTCCTCTACCAGGAACATATGTGGTATCCGTATAATCGTCATCATAATCCTCCTGGCCAGCTGCACTTTCCTCAGACTCCTCCTCAAGTGCACCAACTTCAGGTGGTCCACCATCATCCCCATCCACACACGTTACGTCCATACTATCGCCACCTAACTCAGACGTATGAGGTGGTGTACCTGCGCCTTCTTGTTGTTGTTGCAGTAGTGGCTGGGAATCAGTGATTTCACCCCCACCACCAAATTACTCCTGCGAAGTGTCAAATGCAGGGGATGTGGTGCTTGTTGTAGCGCTGGTGGCTGTGGGAGATGAGGTGTTCTGTGTTAAATACTCAATCAACTCCTCACGATTTTGGGAAGTGATGCACGTGCCTTCTTCTAAACACTGTATTTTGGGGCAGGTCCGCACGAAATCACAGCAACACCACCTCGCACAGCCACAGACCTGCCGGTGCCTGGTGGCCTTCCTCTGGGTCTGCCTCTACCTCTTCCTCTACCTGGTTTGTCCATTTTGTCCATCTCGGGGGTATGCTAGCTATATGCAGTGATGAGGTGGGTTCTCACTCAACACAACAGGTAGTTAGATGCAGTGAGGTGGCCAGGTGGGTTCTCACTCAACACAACAGGTAGTTAGATGCAGTGAGCTGGGTTCACTCAACACAACGCTAGGTCTATGCAGTGATGAGGTGGGTTAAGTAAACACAACAGGTACTGGGTAGTTAGATGCAGTGAGCTGGGTTCACTGAACAGCAAAGGTACTTAAGATGCAGTGAGGTGGGTTCTCACTCAACAACACAGGTAGTTAGATGCAGTGAGGTGGCCAGGTGGGTTCACACTCAACACAACAGGTAGTTAGATGCAGTGAGCTGGGTTCACTCAACACAACGCTAGGCATATGCAGTGATGAGGTGGGTTAAGTAAACACAACAGGTACTGGGTAGTTAGATGCAGTGAGCTGGGTTCACTGAACAGTAAAGGTACTTAAGATGCAGTGAGGTGGGTTCTCACTCAACACAACAGGTAGTTAGATGCAGTGAGGTGGCCAGGTGGGTTCACACTCAACACAACAGGTAGTTAGATGCAGTGAGCTGGGTTCACTCAACACAATGCTAGGTCTATGCAGTGATGAGGTGGGTTAAGTAAACACAACAGGTACTGGGTAGTTAGATGCAGTGAGCTGGGTTCACTGAACAGTAAAGGTACTTAAGATGCAGTGAGGTGGGTTCTCACTCAACACAACAGGTAGTTAGATGCAGTGAGGTGGCCAGGTTGGTTCTCACTCAACACAACAGGTAGTTAGATGCAAAGAGCTGGGTTCACTCAACACAACGCTAGGTCTATGCAGTGATGAGGTGGGTTAAGTAAACACAACAGGTACTGGGTAGTTAGATGCAGTGAGCTGGGTTCACTGAACAGTAAAGGTACTTAAGATGTAGTGAGGTGGGTTCTCACTCAACACAACAGGTAGTTAGATGCAGTGAGGTGGCCAGGTGGGTTCACACTCAACACAACAGGTAGGTAGATGCAGTGAGCTGGGTTCACTCAACACAACGCTAGGTCTATGCAGTGATGAGGTGGGTTCAGTAAACACAACAGGTACTGGGTAGTTAGATGCAGTGAGCTGGGTTCACTCAACACAACGCTAGGTATATGCAGTGATGAGGTGGGTTAAGTAAACACAACAGGTACTGGGTAGTTAGATGCAGTGAGCTGGGTTCACTGAACAGTAAAGGTACTTAAGATGCAGTGAGGTGGGTTCTCACTCAACACAACAGGTAGTTAGATGCAGTGAGGTGGCCAGGTGGGTTCTCACTCAACACAACAGGTAGTTAGATGCAGTGAGCTGGGTTCACTCAACACAACGCTAGGTCTATGCAGTGATGAGGTGAGTTAAGTAAACACAACAGGTACTGGGTAGTTAGATGCAGTGAGCTGGGTTCACTGAACAGTAAAGGTACTTAAGATGCAGTGAGGTGGGTTCTCACTCAACACAACAGGTAGTTAGATGCAGTGAGGTGGCCAGGTTGGTTCTCACTCAACACAACAGGTAGTTAGATGCAGTGAGCTGGGTTCACTCAACACAACGCTAGGTATATGCAGTGATGAGGTGGGTTAAGTAAACACAACAGGTACTGGGTAGTTAGATGCAGTGAGCTGGGTTCACTGAACAGTAAAGGTACTTAAGATGCAGTGAGGTGGGTTCTCACTCAACACAACAGGTAGTTAGATGCAGTGAGGTGGCCAGGTGGGTTCACACTCAACACAACAGGTAGTTAGATGCAGTGAGCTGGGTTCACTCAACACAATGCTAGGTCTATGCAGTGATGAGGTGGGTTAAGAAAACACAACAGGTACTGGGTAGTTAGATGCAGTGAGCTGGGTTCACTGAACAGTAAAGGTACTTAAGATGCAGTGAGGTGGGTTCTCACTCAACACAACAGGTAGTTAGATGCAGTGAGGTGGCCAGGTTGGTTCTCACTCAACACAACAGGTAGTTAGATGCAGTGAGCTGGGTTCACTCAACACAACGCTAGGTATATGCAGTGATGAGGTGGGTTAAGTAAACACAACAGGTACTGGGTAGTTAGATGCAGTGAGCTGGGTTCACTGAACAGTAAAGGTACTTAAGATGTAGTGAGGTGGGTTCTCACTCAACACAACAGGTAGTTAGATGCAGTGAGGTGGCCAGGTGGGTTCACACTCAACACAACAGGTAGGTAGATGCAGTGAGCTGGGTTCACCCAACACAACGCTAGGTCTATGCAGTGATGAGGTGGGTTAAGTAAACACAACAGGTACTGGGTAGTTAGATGCAGTGAGCTGGGTTCACTCAACACAACGCTAGGTATATGCAGTGATGAGGTGGGTTAAGTAAACACAACAGGTACTGGGTAGTTAGATGCAGTGAGCTGGGTTCACTGAACAGTAAAGGTACTTAAGATGCAGTGAGGTGGGTTCTCACTCAACACAACAGGTAGTTAGATGCAGTGAGGTGGCCAGGTGGGTTCTCACTCAACACAACAGGTAGTTAGATGCAGTGAGCTGGGTTCACTCAACACAACGCTAGGTATATGCAGTGATGAGGTGGGTTAAGTAAACACAACAGGTACTGGGTAGTTAGATGCAGTGAGCTGGGTACACTGAACAGTAAAGGTACTTAAGATGCAGTGAGGTGGGTTCTCACTCAACACATCAGGTAGTTAGATGCAGTGAGGTGGCCAGGTGGGTTCTCACTCAACACAACAGGTAGTTAGATGCAGTGAGCTGGGTTCACTCAACACAACGCTAGGTATATGCAGTGATGAGGTGGGTTAAGTAAACACAACAGGTACTGGGTAGTTAGATGCAGTGAGCTGGGTTCACTGAACAGTAAAGGTACTTAAGATGCAGTGAGGTGGGTTCTCACTCAACACAACAGGTAGTTAGATGCAGTGAGGTGGCCAGGTTGGTTCTTACTCAACGCAACAGGTAGTTAGATGCAGTGAGCTGGGTTCACTCAACACAACGCTAGGTATATGCAGTGATGAGGTGGGTTAAGTAAACACAACAGGTACTGGGTAGTTAGATGCAGTGAGCTGGGTTCACTGAACAGTAAAGGTACTTAAGATGCAGTGAGGTGGGTTCTCACTCAACACAACAGGTAGTTAGATGCAGTGAGGTGGCCAGGTGGGTTCACACTCAACACAACAGGTAGTTAGATGCAGTGAGCTGGGTTCACTCAACACAATGCTAGGTCTATGCAGTGATGAGGTGGGTTAAGAAAACACAACAGGTACTGGGTAGTTAGATGCAGTGAGCTGGGTTCACTGAACAGTAAAGGTACTTAAGATGCAGTGAGGTGGGTTCTCACTCAACACAACAGGTAGTTAGATGCAGTGAGCTGGGTTCACTCAACACAACGCTAGGTATATGCAGTGATGTGGTGGGTTAAGTAAACACAACAGGTACTGGGTAGTTAGATGCAGTGAGCTGGGTTCACTGAACAGTAAAGGTACTTAAGATGCAGTGAGGTGGGTTCTCACTCAACACAACAGGTAGTTAGATGCAGTGAGGTGGCCAGGTTGGTTCTTACTCAACGCAACAGGTAGTTAGATGCAGTGAGCTGGGTTCACTCAACACAACGCTAGGTATATGCAGTGATGAGGTGGGTTAAGTAAACACAACAGGTACTGGGTAGTTAGATGCAGTGAGCTGGGTTCACTGAACAGTAAAGGTACTTAAGATGCAGTGAGGTGGGTTCTCACTCAACACAACAGGTAGTTAGATGCAGTGAGGTGGCCAGGTGGGTTCACACTCAACACAACAGGTAGTTAGATGCAGTGAGCTGGGTTCACTCAACACAATGCTAGGTCTATGCAGTGATGAGGTGGGTTAAGAAAACACAACAGGTACTGGGTAGTTAGATGCAGTGAGCTGGGTTCACTGAACAGTAAAGGTACTTAAGATGCAGTGAGGTGGGTTCTCACTCAACACAACAGGTAGTTAGATGCAGTGAGGTGGCTAGGTTGGTTCTCACTCAACACAACAGGTAGTTAGATGCAGTGAGCTGGGTTCACTCAACACAACGCTAGGTATATGCAGTGATGAGGTGGGTTAAGTAAACACAACAGGTACTGGGTAGTTAGATGCAGTGAGCTGGGTTCACTGAACAGTAAAGGTACTTAAGATGTAGTGAGGTGGGTTCTCACTCAACACAACAGGTAGTTAGATGCAGTGAGGTGGCCAGGTGGGTTCACACTCAACACAACAGGTAGTTAGATGCAGTGAGCTGGGTTCACTCAACACAACGCTAGGTATATGCAGTGATGAGGTGGGTTAAGTAAACACAACAGGTACTGGGTAGTTAGATGCAGTGAGCTGGGTTCACTGAACAGTAAAGGTACTTAAGATGCAGTGAGGTGGGTTCTCACTCAACACAACAGGTAGTTAGATGCAGTGAGGTGGCCAGGTGGGTTCACACTCAACACAACAGGTAGTTAGATGCAGTGAGCTGGGTTCACTCAACACAATGCTAGGTCTATGCAGTGATGAGGTGGGTTAAGAAAACACAACAGGTACTGGGTAGTTAGATGCAGTGAGCTGGGTTCACTGAACAGTAAAGGTACTTAAGATGCAGTGAGGTGGGTTCTCACTCAACACAACAGGTAGTTAGATGCAGTGAGGTGGCCAGGTTGGTTCTCACTCAACACAACAGGTAGTTAGATGCAGTGAGCTGGGTTCACTCAACACAACGCTAGGTATATGCAGTGATGAGGTGGGTTAAGTAAACACAACAGGTACTGGGTAGTTAGATGCAGTGAGCTGGGTTCACTGAACAGTAAAGGTACTTAAGATGTAGTGAGGTGGGTTCTCACTCAACACAACAGGTAGTTAGATGCAGTAAGGTGGCCAGGTGGGTTCACACTCAACACAACAGGTAGTTAGATGCAGTGAGCTGGGTTCACTCAACACAACGCTAGGTATATGCAGTGATGAGGTGGGTTAAGTAAACACAACAGGTACTGGGTAGTTAGATGCAGTGAGCTGGGTTCACTGAACAGTAAAGGTACTTAAGATGCAGTGAGGTGGGTTCTCACTCAACACAACAGGTAGTTAGATGCAGTGAGGTGGCCAGGTGGGTTCACACTCAACACAACAGGTAGTTAGATGCAGTGAGCTGGGTTCACTCAACACAACGCTAGGTATATGCAGTGATGAGGTGGGTTAAGTAAACACAACAGGTACTGGGTAGTTAGATGCAGTGAGCTGGGTTCACTGAACAGTAAAGGTACTTAAGATGCAGTGAGGTGGGTTCTCACTCAACACAACAGGTAGTTAGATGCAGTGAGGTGGCCAGGTGGGTTCACACTCAACACAACAGGTAGTTAGATGCAGTGAGCTGGGTTCACTCAACACAATGCTAGGTCTATGCAGTGATGAGGTGGGTTAAGAAAACACAACAGGTACTGGGTAGTTAGATGCAGTGAGCTGGGTTCACTGAACAGTAAAGGTACTTAAGATGCAGTGAGGTGGGTTCTCACTCAACACAACAGGTAGTTAGATGCACTGAGGTGGCCAGGTTGGTTCTCACTCAACACAACAGGTAGTTAGATGCAGTGAGCTGGGTTCACTCAACACAACGCTAGGTATATGCAGTGATGAGGTGGGTTAAGTAAACACAACAGGTACTGGGTAGTTAGATGCAGTGAGCTGGGTTCACTGAACAGTAAAGGTACTTAAGATGTAGTGAGGTGGGTTCTCACTCAACACAACAGGTAGTTAGATGCAGTAAGGTGGCCAGGTGGGTTCACACTCAACACAACAGGTAGTTAGATGCAGTGAGCTGGGTTCACTCAACACAACGCTAGGTATATGCAGTGATGAGGTGGGTTAAGTAAACACAACAGGTACTGGGTAGTTAGATGCAGTGAGCTGGGTTCACTGAACAGTAAAGGTACTTAAGATGCAGTGAGGTGGGTTCTCACTCAACACAACAGGTAGTTAGATGCAGTGAGGTGGCCAGGTGGGTTCTCACTCAACACAACAGGTAGTTAGATGCAGTGAGCTGGGTTCACTCAACACAATGCTAGGTCTATGCAGTGATGAGGTGGGTTAAGAAAACACAACAGGTACTGGGTAGTTAGATGCAGTGAGCTGGGTTCACTGAACAGTAAAGGTACTTAAGATGCAGTGAGGTGGGTTTTCACTCAACACAACAGGTAGTTAGATGCAGTGAGGTGGCCAGGTTGGTTCTCACTCAACACAACAGGTAGTTAGATGCAGTGAGCTGGGTTCACTCAACACAACGCTAGGTATATGCAGTGATGAGGTGGGTTAAGTAAACACAACAGGTACTGGGTAGTTAGATGCAGTGAGCTGGGTTCACTGAACAGTAAAGGTACTTAAGATGCAGTGAGGTGGGTTCTCACTCAACACAACAGGTAGTTAGATGCAGTGAGGTGGCCAGGTGGGTTCTCACTCAACACAACAGGTAGTTAGATGCAGTGAGCTGGGTTCACTCAACACAACGCTAGGTATATGCAGTGATGAGGTGGGTTAAGTAAACACAACAGGTACTGGGTAGTTAGATGCAGTGAGCTGGGTACACTGAACAGTAAAGGTACTTAAGATGCAGTGAGGTGGGTTCTCACTCAACACAACAGGTAGTTAGATGCAGTGAGGTGGCCAGGTGGGTTCTCACTCAACACAACAGGTAGTTAGATGCAGTGAGCTGGGTTCACTCAACACAACGCTAGGTATATGCAGTGATGAGGTGGGTTAAGTAAACACAACAGGTACTGGGTAGTTAGATGCAGTGAGCTGGGTTCACTGAACAGTAAAGGTACTTAAGATGCAGTGAGGTTGGTTCTCACTCAACACAACAGGTAGTTAGATGCAGTGAGGTGGCCAGGTGGGTTCACACTCAACACAACAGGTAGTTAGATGCAGTGAGCTGGGTTCACTCAACACAACGCTAGGTATATGCAGTGATGAGGTGGGTTAAGTAAACACAACAGGTACTGGGTAGTTAGATGCAGTGAGCTGGGTTCACTGAACAGTAAAGGTACTTAAGATGCAGTGAGGTGGGTTCTCACTCAACACAACAGGTAGTTAGATGCAGTGAGGTGGCCAGGTGGGTTCACACTCAACACAACAGGTAGTTAGATGCAGTGAGCTGGGTTCACTCAACACAATGCTAGGTCTATGCAGTGATGAGGTGGGTTAAGAAAACACAACAGGTACTGGGTAGTTAGATGCAGTGAGCTGGGTTCACTGAACAGTAAAGGTACTTAAGTTGCAGTGAGGTGGGTTCTCACTCAACACAACAGGTAGTTAGATGCAGTGAGGTGGCCAGGTTGGTTCTCACTCAACACAACAGGTAGTTAGATGCAGTGAGCTGGGTTCACTCAACACAACGCTAGGTATATGCAGTGATGAGGTGGGTTAAGTAAACACAACAGGTACTGGGTAGTTAGATGCAGTGAGCTGGGTTCACTGAACAGTAAAGGTACTTAAGATGTAGTGAGGTGGGTTCTCACTCAACACAACAGGTAGTTAGATGCAGTGAGGTGGCCAGGTGGGTTCACACTCAACACAACAGGTAGGTAGATGCAGTGAGCTGGGTTCACCCAACACAACGCTAGGTCTATGCAGTGATGAGGTGGGTTAAGTAAACACAACAGGTACTGGGTAGTTAGATGCAGTGAGCTGGGTTCACTCAACACAACGCTAGGTATATGCAGTGATGAGGTGGGTTAAGTAAACACAACAGGTACTGGGTAGTTAGATGCAGTGAGCTGGGTTCACTGAACAGTAAAGGTACTTAAGATGCAGTGAGGTGGGTTCTCACTCAACACAACAGGTAGTTAGATGCAGTGAGGTGGCCAGGTGGGTTCTCACTCAACACAACAGGTAGTTAGATGCAGTGAGCTGGGTTCACTCAACACAACGCTAGGTATATGCAGTGATGAGGTGGGTTAAGTAAACACAACAGGTACTGGGTAGTTAGATGCAGTGAGCTGGGTACACTGAACAGTAAAGGTACTTAAGATGCAGTGAGGTGGGTTCTCACTCAACACATCAGGTAGTTAGATGCAGTGAGGTGGCCAGGTGGGTTCTCACTCAACACAACAGGTAGTTAGATGCAGTGAGCTGGGTTCACTCAACACAACGCTAGGTATATGCAGTGATGAGGTGGGTTAAGTAAACACAACAGGTACTGGGTAGTTAGATGCAGTGAGCTGGGTTCACTGAACAGTAAAGGTACTTAAGATGCAGTGAGGTGGGTTCTCACTCAACACAACAGGTAGTTAGATGCAGTGAGGTGGCCAGGTTGGTTCTTACTCAACGCAACAGGTAGTTAGATGCAGTGAGCTGGGTTCACTCAACACAACGCTAGGTATATGCAGTGATGAGGTGGGTTAAGTAAACACAACAGGTACTGGGTAGTTAGATGCAGTGAGCTGGGTTCACTGAACAGTAAAGGTACTTAAGATGCAGTGAGGTGGGTTCTCACTCAACACAACAGGTAGTTAGATGCAGTGAGGTGGCCAGGTGGGTTCACACTCAACACAACAGGTAGTTAGATGCAGTGAGCTGGGTTCACTCAACACAATGCTAGGTCTATGCAGTGATGAGGTGGGTTAAGAAAACACAACAGGTACTGGGTAGTTAGATGCAGTGAGCTGGGTTCACTGAACAGTAAAGGTACTTAAGATGCAGTGAGGTGGGTTCTCACTCAACACAACAGGTAGTTAGATGCAGTGAGCTGGGTTCACTCAACACAACGCTAGGTATATGCAGTGATGTGGTGGGTTAAGTAAACACAACAGGTACTGGGTAGTTAGATGCAGTGAGCTGGGTTCACTGAACAGTAAAGGTACTTAAGATGCAGTGAGGTGGGTTCTCACTCAACACAACAGGTAGTTAGATGCAGTGAGGTGGCCAGGTTGGTTCTTACTCAACGCAACAGGTAGTTAGATGCAGTGAGCTGGGTTCACTCAACACAACGCTAGGTATATGCAGTGATGAGGTGGGTTAAGTAAACACAACAGGTACTGGGTAGTTAGATGCAGTGAGCTGGGTTCACTGAACAGTAAAGGTACTTAAGATGCAGTGAGGTGGGTTCTCACTCAACACAACAGGTAGTTAGATGCAGTGAGGTGGCCAGGTGGGTTCACACTCAACACAACAGGTAGTTAGATGCAGTGAGCTGGGTTCACTCAACACAATGCTAGGTCTATGCAGTGATGAGGTGGGTTAAGAAAACACAACAGGTACTGGGTAGTTAGATGCAGTGAGCTGGGTTCACTGAACAGTAAAGGTACTTAAGATGCAGTGAGGTGGGTTCTCACTCAACACAACAGGTAGTTAGATGCAGTGAGGTGGCTAGGTTGGTTCTCACTCAACACAACAGGTAGTTAGATGCAGTGAGCTGGGTTCACTCAACACAACGCTAGGTATATGCAGTGATGAGGTGGGTTAAGTAAACACAACAGGTACTGGGTAGTTAGATGCAGTGAGCTGGGTTCACTGAACAGTAAAGGTACTTAAGATGTAGTGAGGTGGGTTCTCACTCAACACAACAGGTAGTTAGATGCAGTGAGGTGGCCAGGTGGGTTCACACTCAACACAACAGGTAGTTAGATGCAGTGAGCTGGGTTCACTCAACACAATGCTAGGTCTATGCAGTGATGAGGTGGGTTAAGAAAACACAACAGGTACTGGGTAGTTAGATGCAGTGAGCTGGGTTCACTGAACAGTAAAGGTACTTAAGATGCAGTGAGGTGGGTTCTCACTCAACACAACAGGTAGTTAGATGCAGTGAGGTGGCTAGGTTGGTTCTCACTCAACACAACAGGTAGTTAGATGCAGTGAGCTGGGTTCACTCAACACAACGCTAGGTATATGCAGTGATGAGGTGGGTTAAGTAAACACAACAGGTACTGGGTAGTTAGATGCAGTGAGCTGGGTTCACTGAACAGTAAAGGTACTTAAGATGTAGTGAGGTGGGTTCTCACTCAACACAACAGGTAGTTAGATGCAGTGAGGTGGCCAGGTGGGTTCACACTCAACACAACAGGTAGTTAGATGCAGTGAGCTGGGTTCACTCAACACAACGCTAGGTATATGCAGTGATGAGGTGGGTTAAGTAAACACAACAGGTACTGGGTAGTTAGATGCAGTGAGCTGGGTTCACTGAACAGTAAAGGTACTTAAGATGCAGTGAGGTGGGTTCTCACTCAACACAACAGGTAGTTAGATGCAGTGAGGTGGCCAGGTGGGTTCACACTCAACACAACAGGTAGTTAGATGCAGTGAGCTGGGTTCACTCAACACAATGCTAGGTCTATGCAGTGATGAGGTGGGTTAAGAAAACACAACAGGTACTGGGTAGTTAGATGCAGTGAGCTGGGTTCACTGAACAGTAAAGGTACTTAAGATGCAGTGAGGTGGGTTCTCACTCAACACAACAGGTAGTTAGATGCAGTGAGGTGGCCAGGTTGGTTCTCACTCAACACAACAGGTAGTTAGATGCAGTGAGCTGGGTTCACTCAACACAACGCTAGGTATATGCAGTGATGAGGTGGGTTAAGTAAACACAACAGGTACTGGGTAGTTAGATGCAGTGAGCTGGGTTCACTGAACAGTAAAGGTACTTAAGATGTAGTGAGGTGGGTTCTCACTCAACACAACAGGTAGTTAGATGCAGTAAGGTGGCCAGGTGGGTTCACACTCAACACAACAGGTAGTTAGATGCAGTGAGCTGGGTTCACTCAACACAACGCTAGGTATATGCAGTGATGAGGTGGGTTAAGTAAACACAACAGGTACTGGGTAGTTAGATGCAGTGAGCTGGGTTCACTGAACAGTAAAGGTACTTAAGATGCAGTGAGGTGGGTTCTCACTCAACACAACAGGTAGTTAGATGCAGTGAGGTGGCCAGGTGGGTTCACACTCAACACAACAGGTAGTTAGATGCAGTGAGCTGGGTTCACTCAACACAACGCTAGGTATATGCAGTGATGAGGTGGGTTAAGTAAACACAACAGGTACTGGGTAGTTAGATGCAGTGAGCTGGGTTCACTGAACAGTAAAGGTACTTAAGATGCAGTGAGGTGGGTTCTCACTCAACACAACAGGTAGTTAGATGCAGTGAGGTGGCCAGGTGGGTTCACACTCAACACAACAGGTAGTTAGATGCAGTGAGCTGGGTTCACTCAACACAATGCTAGGTCTATGCAGTGATGAGGTGGGTTAAGAAAACACAACAGGTACTGGGTAGTTAGATGCAGTGAGCTGGGTTCACTGAACAGTAAAGGTACTTAAGATGCAGTGAGGTGGGTTCTCACTCAACACAACAGGTAGTTAGATGCACTGAGGTGGCCAGGTTGGTTCTCACTCAACACAACAGGTAGTTAGATGCAGTGAGCTGGGTTCACTCAACACAACGCTAGGTATATGCAGTGATGAGGTGGGTTAAGTAAACACAACAGGTACTGGGTAGTTAGATGCAGTGAGCTGGGTTCACTGAACAGTAAAGGTACTTAAGATGTAGTGAGGTGGGTTCTCACTCAACACAACAGGTAGTTAGATGCAGTAAGGTGGCCAGGTGGGTTCACACTCAACACAACAGGTAGTTAGATGCAGTGAGCTGGGTTCACTCAACACAACGCTAGGTATATGCAGTGATGAGGTGGGTTAAGTAAACACAACAGGTACTGGGTAGTTAGATGCAGTGAGCTGGGTTCACTGAACAGTAAAGGTACTTAAGATGCAGTGAGGTGGGTTTTCACTCAACACAACAGGTAGTTAGATGCAGTGAGGTGGCCAGGTGGGTTCACACTCAACACAACAGGTAGTTAGATGCAGTGAGCTGGGTTCACTCAACACAATGCTAGGTCTATGCAGTGATGAGGTGGGTTAAGAAAACACAACAGGTACTGGGTAGTTAGATGCAGTGAGCTGGGTTCACTGAACAGTAAAGGTACTTAAGATGCAGTGAGGTGGGTTTTCACTCAACACAACAGGTAGTTAGATGCAGTGAGGTGGCCAGGTGGGTTCACACTCAACACAACAGGTAGTTAGATGCAGTGAGCTGGGTTCACTCAACACAATGCTAGGTCTATGCAGTGATGAGGTGGGTTAAGAAAACACAACAGGTACTGGGTAGTTAGATGCAGTGAGCTGGGTTCACTGAACAGTAAAGGTACTTAAGATGCAGTGAGGTGGGTTCTCACTCAACACAACAGGTAGTTAGATGCAGTGAGGTGGCCAGGTTGGTTCTCACTCAACACAACAGGTAGTTAGATGCAGTGAGCTGGGTTCACTCAACACAACGCTAGGTATATGCAGTGATGAGGTGGGTTAAGTAAACACAACAGGTACTGGGTAGTTAGATGCAGTGAGCTGGGTTCACTGAACAGTAAAGGTACTTAAGATGTAGTGAGGTGGGTTCTCACTCAACACAACAGGTAGTTAGATGCAGTAAGGTGGCCAGGTGGGTTCACACTCAACACAACAGGTAGTTAGATGCAGTGAGCTGGGTTCACTCAACACAACGCTAGGTATATGCAGTGATGAGGTGGGTTAAGTAAACACAACAGGTACTGGGTAGTTAGATGCAGTGAGCTGGGTTCACTGAACAGTAAAGGTGCTTAAGATGCAGTGAGGTGGGTTCTCACTCAACACAACAGGTAGTTAGATGCAGTGAGGTGGCCAGGTGGGTTCACACTCAACACAACAGGTAGTTAGATGCAGTGAGCTGGGTTCACTCAACACAACGCTAGGTATATGCAGTGATGAGGTGGGTTAAGTAAACACAACAGGTACTGGGTAGTTAGATGCAGTGAGCTGGGTTCACTGAACAGTAAAGGTACTTAAGATGCAGTGAGGTGGGTTCTCACTCAACACAACAGGTAGTTAGATGCAGTGAGGTGGCCAGGTGGGTTCACACTCAACACAACAGGTAGTTAGATGCAGTGAGCTGGGTTCACTCAACACAATGCTAGGTCTATGCAGTGATGAGGTGGGTTAAGAAAACACAACAGGTACTGGGTAGTTAGATGCAGTGAGCTGGGTTCACTGAACAGTAAAGGTACTTAAGATGCAGTGAGGTGGGTTCTCACTCAACACAACAGGTAGTTAGATGCACTGAGGTGGCCAGGTTGGTTCTCACTCAACACAACAGGTAGTTAGATGCAGTGAGCTGGGTTCACTCAACACAACGCTAGGTATATGCAGTGATGAGGTGGGTTAAGTAAACACAACAGGTACTGGGTAGTTAGATGCAGTGAGCTGGGTTCACTGAACAGTAAAGGTACTTAAGATGTAGTGAGGTGGGTTCTCACTCAACACAACAGGTAGTTAGATGCAGTAAGGTGGCCAGGTGGGTTCACACTCAACACAACAGGTAGTTAGATGCAGTGAGCTGGGTTCACTCAACACAACGCTAGGTATATGCAGTGATGAGGTGGGTTAAGTAAACACAACAGGTACTGGGTAGTTAGATGCAGTGAGCTGGGTTCACTGAACAGTAAAGGTACTTAAGATGCAGTGAGGTGGGTTCTCACTCAACACAACAGGTAGTTAGATGCAGTGAGGTGGCCAGGTGGGTTCTCACTCAACACAACAGGTAGTTAGATGCAGTGAGCTGGGTTCACTCAACACAATGCTAGGTCTATGCAGTGATGAGGTGGGTTAAGAAAACACAACAGGTACTGGGTAGTTAGATGCAGTGAGCTGGGTTCACTGAACAGTAAAGGTACTTAAGATGCAGTGAGGTGGGTTTTCACTCAACACAACAGGTAGTTAGATGCAGTGAGGTGGCCAGGTTGGTTCTCACTCAACACAACAGGTAGTTAGATGCAGTGAGCTGGGTTCACTCAACACAACGCTAGGTATATGCAGTGATGAGGTGGGTTAAGTAAACACAACAGGTACTGGGTAGTTAGATGCAGTGAGCTGGGTTCACTGAACAGTAAAGGTACTTAAGATGCAGTGAGGTGGGTTCTCACTCAACACAACAGGTAGTTAGATGCAGTGAGGTGGCCAGGTGGGTTCTCACTCAACACAACAGGTAGTTAGATGCAGTGAGCTGGGTTCACTCAACACAACGCTAGGTATATGCAGTGATGAGGTGGGTTAAGTAAACACAACAGGTACTGGGTAGTTAGATGCAGTGAGCTGGGTACACTGAACAGTAAAGGTACTTAAGATGCAGTGAGGTGGGTTCTCACTCAACACAACAGGTAGTTAGATGCAGTGAGGTGGCCAGGTGGGTTCTCACTCAACACAACAGGTAGTTAGATGCAGTGAGCTGGGTTCACTCAACACAACGCTAGGTATATGCAGTGATGAGGTGGGTTAAGTAAACACAACAGGTACTGGGTAGTTAGATGCAGTGAGCTGGGTTCACTGAACAGTAAAGGTACTTAAGATGCAGTGAGGTTGGTTCTCACTCAACACAACAGGTAGTTAGATGCAGTGAGGTGGCCAGGTGGGTTCACACTCAACACAACAGGTAGTTAGATGCAGTGAGCTGGGTTCACTCAACACAACGCTAGGTATATGCAGTGATGAGGTGGGTTAAGTAAACACAACAGGTACTGGGTAGTTAGATGCAGTGAGCTGGGTTCACTGAACAGTAAAGGTACTTAAGATGCAGTGAGGTGGGTTCTCACTCAACACAACAGGTAGTTAGATGCAGTGAGGTGGCCAGGTGGGTTCACACTCAACACAACAGGTAGTTAGATGCAGTGAGCTGGGTTCACTCAACACAATGCTAGGTCTATGCAGTGATGAGGTGGGTTAAGTAAACACAACAGGTACTGGGTAGTTAGATGCAGTGAGCTGGGTTCACTGAACAGTAAAGGTACTTAAGATGCAGTGAGGTGGGTTCTCACTCAACACAACAGGTAGTTAGATGCAGTGAGGTGGCCAGGTTGGTTCTCACTCAACACAACAGGTAGTTAGATGCAGTGAGCTGGGTTCACTCAACACAACGCTAGGTATATGCAGTGATGAGGTGGGTTAAGTAAACACAACAGGTACTGGGTAGTTAGATGCAGTGAGCTGGGTTCACTGAACAGTAAAGGTACTTAAGATGTAGTGAGGTGGGTTCTCACTCAACACAACAGGTAGTTAGATGCAGTGAGGTGGCAAGGTGGGTTCACACTCAACACAACAGGTAGGTAGATGCAGTGAGCTGGGTTCACTCAACACAATGCTAGGTCTATGCAGTGATGAGGTGGGTTAAGTAAACACAACAGGTACTGGGTAGTTAGATGCAGTGAGCTGGGTTCACTCAACACAACGCTAGGTATATGCAGTGATGAGGTGGGTTAGGTAAAGACAACAGGTACTGGGTAGTTAGATGCAGTGAGCTGGGTTCACTAAACAGTAAAGGTACTTAAGATGCAGTGAGGTGGGTTCTCACTCAACACAACAGGTAGTTAGATGCAGTGAGGTGGCCAGGTGGGTTCACACTCAACACAACAGGTAGTTAGATGCAGTGAGCTGGGTTCACTCAACACAACGCTAGGTATATGCAGTGATGAGGTGGGTTAAGTAAACATAACAGGTACTGGGTAGTTAGATGCAGTGAGCTGGGTTCACTCAACACAAAGCTAGGTATATGCAGTGATGAGGTGGGTTAAGTAAACACAACAGGTACTGGGGTATATGCAGTACTGGGTAGTACAATGTGCAGCTCCCTGTCACACCCACAGGTAGTCACTGAATGTGCTGGGCTGCTGGCAGTGGCACACACAATATCAATTAGCAAGGCTGTGCATGCAACAAAAGTGTCAGTTTGACACACAGAAAAAATAAAATGTACAGGTTGAGCTCTGAAAAGAGCTGTTGCTGGGTGCTTTAAAAGCAATAGTAATCAGTCAGGAGCAAGCAAAGCAGCCTAGAACCTAACTAATCTGTCCCTAGAAGAACAAGTCTGCAGCAGCTGTCCCTAGTCTGTCTCTAGCAGGCACACGAGTGAGACTAATGGCCGCAGGACCCTGTCTTATATAAGGGGGGGTGGGGCTCCAGGGCTTAGTGTAGCCTGAATGGCTACAATGTGCCTGCTGACTGTGATGCAGAGGGTCAAAGTTGACCCTCATAGTGCATTATGGGGCGCATAGAACTTCCGCAAAAGTTCGCCTGGTGCAGGCGAACGCGAACCCCCTAAGTTCGCCTGGAACCGTTCGCCGGCGAACCGTTTGCTACATCTCTACTCTGCAGGTTAGTCTGCACACCTCCTGTTGCGCTCCCCCTTGGCCATCCACGATACATGTACTAGATCAGCTGTACACTGACAGTAAGCACTAAAAGTGTGTGTGTGTGGGGGGGGGGAGGGACTAGTATAATAAGGCACAGAACAAATGACAACACTGTTGTATAGCTTGCTGGCATTTGTTCCATACATAGGTGAACTCTGCAATAACCCCCATATGAAATACATCAACCACCCTCGTGTTGTCAGGAGCCACTGTATTTCCTACCCTCGGCTAATATGCGAGTCAATAATTTTTTCCTGGGTTCTGTGGTAAATGTTGGGGGGTCGGCTAATATGTGAGACGGCTTATATGCGAGTATATACGGTAAATTAATGGCTGCAACAGGATATTTCATATCTATCTGGTAATTTCAAACAGCAACCTCTTTGAACATACTCTGGAAGCAACATGTTACTTTTAATTGGATGACATCAAAAGCTTCTTGTGTTCAGTTACTTACTGTCTTGTATGGGGATTGCATATTAGGTCGCAGCATTAAAATGCTTGAAAAACATCCTAGAAAGCAAGTCTCAGGACTTGTTTCCACTGTGCAGCATGCATCTTGCAGGAAGCACACTGACAATCCTTCTTGCCCTGCATGGAACAGCTATAGGGATTTGCATGCATGAAAAGTTTTTTTTTGCTGCATTGAGGCCTGGTGCACACCAAAAAATGCTAGCAGATCTGCAAAATGCTAGCAGATTTTGAAACGCTTTTTCTTTTTTTTCTGTAGCGTTTCAGCTAGCAATTTGCGGTTTTGTGAAGCGTTTTTGGTGTAGTAGATTTCATGTATTGTTACAGTAAAGCTGTTACTGAACAGCTACTGTAACAAAAACCGCCTGGCAAACCGCTCTGAAGTGCCGTTTTTCAGAGCGGTTTGCGTTTTTCCTATACTTAACATTGAGGCAGAAACGCATCCGCAATCCAAAATCTGCAGCAGCCTGGGAGTATGCGTTTCTGAAAAACGCCTCCCGCTCTGGTGTGCACCAGCCCATTGAAATACATTACCCTAGCGGATCCGCACCCGCAAGCGGATCGCAAACCGCAGCAGAACCGCTCTGGTGTGCACTAGGCCTCAGTCCAATTTTTTCCCCCACGTGCAAATCAGATGCAGCCCCTTTATTTCAATAGGATGTGTACCCCCATCCGAAATTTGCATGTAGAGAAATACAGTGAATTGCTCCAAGTAGAAACTAGCCCTTTAAAGGGGTTCTCCTGTGTCTTTTAAGAAGCTAAAACTGACACTTACCTAGGGCTTATATCGGTCCCCTGGAGCTGTAATGTCCTACACCGTCCTCCTCCGATCACTCGTTCCCCACCGCCGGCACCGGTGTAATTATTCATCTAACTAGATAACTAAAACTGTGACTGTACGGCCGTGTGCGTGCTCGCTCCTGAGCGCGTCATTGGGAGCTTACTGCACAGGCACAGTACAGTACTGCACCTGCACAGTAAGCTCCTGATGACTCGTGCGGGAGTAAGCGCATACGCGGCCACGGTCGCACAGCTGCAGTTCTATTCGTCTAGTTAGACGAATAATTACACCGGTGCCAGGGGCAGGGAATGAGTAATCGGAGGAGGATGGCGTGGGACATTACAGCTGCAGGGGGCTGATAGAAGCCCCAGGTAAGTGCCAGTTTTAGCTTTTTAAAAGACACCGGAAAACCCCTTTAAGATACTTAGGAACCTTTATGGTAGAGCAAATTTTAGGAAACTGTAAGGATCCGCTCAACTGGCTGCACAGGCAGACAGCTGTTTGACCATTCCTTATGTCTGAGGGATGCAGGTCTCTGGAAAGGAGACCTGGCTTCATCTTGCAACTTTCAGAGTTGCTTTGCTGAGGGATTTGCATACATGCAAATCGCCCAGCTGTCCCCTTTGAGGGCTGGCAGTACACATCCAAGGAGGGCAGCAGGCAGGCATGCACACCCGCCCCGAGGTAGTGACCAAAAATAACAATACAGGAGGCGGACTTTCGATGCTCTGCTGTGTATTTGAAATGAATTAACTTTAAATCCTTTAACGGGAATCCGTTATGGAGGGCAAGTCTGCCATTGTCACCGCGGGGAATGAAGGTTGGATTCCGGCCCGAAGTGGGAGCCTGCTGAGACCCATGCTGTAGCTGCCCTGACCGTGCTTTGCAGACCAGGCATCTGTGGTCAGATGGACCCTTGAGCCAGTGGAAGACAAACCAAGTCGAAAGCATTTGCCAAGAATGTTTTGCGGAGGGCAAGTTTTTTTGCCCTTTTTTAAAAAATTTTGAAAATGATAGATGGTTGTATTTTTAAATTGTTTGAAAGTTTAGATGGTTGTATTTTTAAATTGTTTAAAAGTGTATCAATTCTTCCTCCCCCCAGCCACGAACAATACCATGGGAACGTGGAGCAGCAGAAGCCCCCTGTGACGGCTGCCGCGGTTGTTCTCCACGGCTTGTCTTTTGAGGGGTGCTGCTTTTCCTCAGGTGTTCTTGCCATAGCTGTTTGTGCCTTCTCTCCAGGTGCCTTCGTAAAGCACTTGTCCCTACGTGACAATTGGCCTTTCCATGGCTCAATTTTTGCTGGCAGAGACAACAGGTGGCTTTGCTCCGATCTGAGACACACACGTTAAAAAATTTCCAAACCGCTGAGCCCCCCTGGACTGATGGCGCTACGGTGGCATCAGCAGCTGAGGTTGAAGGGCATGTTGGCTGTCTGGCCATAGCGGGTGATACATGGCGCCGGACACTGCCCCAAGCTGTTTCTGAGGACGAGCTCCCTCTTGTATTGCGTTCCGGAGTTGGAGCCTGATCAACGTCTACCACCACACATCCAGGCAAGGAGGGAGGCAGGCAGGCATGCACGCCCGCCCCGAGGTAGTGACCAAAAATAACAATACAGGACTCAGGAGGACCTTTTGCGGCCCTAATTGAAATGAATTAACTTTAAATCCTTTAACGGGAATCCGTTATGGAGGGCAAGTCTGCCATTGTCACCGCGGGGAATGAAGTTTGGATTCCGGCCCGAAGTGGGAGCCTGCTGAGACCCATGCTGTAGCTGCCCTGACCGTGCTTTGCAGACCAGGCATCTGTGATCAGATGGACCCTTGAGCCAGCGGAAGACCAAACAAGTCGAAAGCATTTGTCAAGAATGTTTTACGGAGGGCAAGTTTTTTTGCCCTTTTTTGAAATTTTTTGAAAATGATAGATGGTTGTATTTTTAAATTGTTTGAAAGTTTAGATGGTTGTATTTTTAAATTGTTTAAAAGTGTATCCATTCAAGTGCAAGTTATGCACTGACTGCCAGGTATAATGTGCAGTCACAGATGCAGTGAAAGGTATGCAGTGACTGCAAACAGCCGTTTGTGTAGTGACGGCCGTGCTGGACTGGTGCGCACCATGACGAGAGTGCAGGTGATGGTGGCTTTTCAGCCCATATGCTCGCCCGGCTGATGTAGCTGAATGACAGAACAGTGACTGTCCAGCTGATCAAATTTGGTCTGACCACAATGAAGCAACGACCTTATTATCTTTTGTGTGCCACCCCCACCCGAGACACTCAAATAGCCGGCGGTCATTGCTTCATTGTGATGCGCAAGCCCCTTCACCGCGGCAAGGTAATGATCACGAAGGGGGATGGGCACATGTACACGCACCAGAAAAATTTGTGTAGCGGCCGCTGCTAGCAGCGGCCTTAAAAATTCAGGAATCCGCCTAGAGTCCTGGACCCTGTTGGTAGTGGCGGAGAAGGCAGTCAAGTGGCCTGCAGGCAGAGATGCTGTGTGTGGGGACTGACTTAGTCTTCAGTCATGCAGTAGCCCTCCGTGATCCATTCCTCATTCATTTTGATAAAGGTCAGGTACTGAACACTGTCGTGACTTAAACGACTTCTATTCTCAGTAACTATGCCTCCAGCTGCACTGAAGGTCCTTTCTGACAGGACGCTTGCGGCAGGGCAAGAGAGAAGTTGTATGGCAAATTGGGACAGCTCTGGCCACAGGCCAAGCCTGCGCAACCAGTAGTCCAAGGGTTCATCGTCGCTTTTCGCAGAGTCTACATCCACACTCAAGGCCAGGTAGTCGGCTACCTGCCGGTCCAGGCGTTGGTGGAGGGTGGATCCGGAAGGACTATGGCGAGGAGTTGGACTAAAGAACGTCCGCATGTCCGACATCACCCTGAGATCGCTGGAGCGTCCTGTTCTTGCCTGCGTGGACTTGGGAGGAGGAGGGTTACTGCCAGTGGTACCTTGATTGCGTTGTGCAGCCACATCACCCTTAAATGCATTGTAAAGCATCATCGACAGCTTGTTCTGCAAGTGCTGCATCCTTTCCGCCTTTTGTTGAGTTGGTAAGAGGTCCGCCACTTTGTGCCTGTACTGAGGGTCTAGTAGCGTGGCCACCCAGTACAGGTCATTCGTCTTGAGTTTTTTGATACAGGGGTCCCTCAACAGGCTGGACAACATGAAAGAGGACATCTGCACAAAGCTGGATGCAGACGTACTCTCCATCTCCTCTTGCTCTTCCTCAGTGATGGGACACAACTCCTCTTCCTCCCCCCAGCCACGAACAATACCACGGGAACGTGGAGCAGCAGAAGCCCCCTGTGATGGCTGCCGCGGTTGTTCTCCTTCCGCCGCTCCTTCCTCCACAGAAACACCTTCCTCATCATCACCATCATCAGAGTCTGACTCCTCTCCTTCCCCACACGACTCCTCTTCTTCCTCCTGCTCCCCCCTCTGTGCTGCCGCCAGTGTTGTGGAAACATCGGGTTCGTGTGTAAATGGCTCCCACGACTCCTGCTGCCCCAACTCTTCTTGTTCACGCTCCTCCACAGCTGTATCCACCACTCTACGCACGGCACGCTCCAGGAAGTAGGCGTAGGGGATCAAGTCGCTGATGGTGCCCTCATCGCGACTCACCAGTTTGGTTACCTCCTCAAAGGGCTCCATGACCCTGCATGCATTTCGCATCAGTGTCCAGTTGTTGGGCCACAACATCCCCATCCTCCCAGATTGTGTCCTTGTACTGTAATGATACAGGTACTGGGTGACGGCTTTCTCCTGGTCTAGCAGGCGAGAGAACATCAGCAGGGTGGAATTCCAGCGAGTCGGGCTATCGCAAATCAGGCGTCTCACCGGCAAGTTGTTTCTACGCTGAATGTCCGCAAAGCGTGCCATGGCCTTGTAAGAGCGCCTGAAATGCCCACACAACTTCCTGGCCTGCTTCAGGACGTCCTCTAAGCCTGGGTACTTGGACACAAATCTTTGCACGACCAGATTCAGCACATGTGCCATGCAGGGTATGTGTGTCAGCTTTCCCAAATTCAACGCAGCAATGAGATTGCTGCCATTGTCACACACCACGTTGCCGATCTCAAGCTTGTGCGGGGTCAGCCATTGCTCCACCTGTTTGTTAAGAGCAGCCAGGAGAGCTGCTCCAGTGTGACTCTCCGCTTTCAGGCAAGACATGTCTAACACTGCATGACACCATCGCACCTGGCATGCAGCATAGGCCCTGGGGTGCTGGGGCTGTGTAGCTGGAGAGGAGATGGCGGCACCAGCCAAGGAGGAGGAGGAGGAGGATGACGATAGCGAAGCAGTGATAGCAGGTGGAGAGGAGGTGGCTGGAGGCCTGCCTGCAAGCCGTGGAGGTGTGACAAGTCGGTCCTCTGCGCAGCCACGTACTCCCTGCTTGCTGCCATCGGTCACCAGGTTGACCCAATGGGCTGTGTATGTAATGTAGTGGCCCTGCCCGTGCTTGGCAGACCAGGCATCCGTGGTCAGGTGGACCCTTGACCCAACGCTGTGTGCCAGAGATGACACCACTTGCCTCTCAACTGCACAGTACAGTTTGGGTATGGCCTTTTGTGAAAAATAATTGCGACCTGGTATCTTCCACTGCGGTGTAGCAATGGCCACAAACTTACGGAAAGCCTCCGACTCCACCAACTTGTATGGTAATAGCTGGCGAGCTAATAGTTCCACCACGCCAGCTGTCAGATGCCGGGCAAGAGGGTGACTGGCAGACATTTGCTTCTTCCGCTCAAATACTTCCTTCACGGACAGCTGGGTACTGCTGTGGGCAGAGGAGAAGGAACCGCTCAAGGGAAGAGGCGTTGTGGAGGAGGGTGGCTGTGAGGGTGCAAGGGAGAAAGTGGATGAAGACGATGCACTTGAAGGAGGAAGAGGAGAAGGAGGGTGGCTTGTCTTTTGAGGGGTGCTGCTTTTCCTCAGGTGTTCTTGCCATAGCTGTTTGTGCCTTCTCTCCAGGTGCCTTCGTAAGGCACTTGTCCCTATGTGAGAGTTGGCCTTTCCACGGCTCAATTTTTGCTGGCAGAGACAACAGATGGCTTTGCTCCGATCTGAGACACACACGTGAAAAAATTTACAAACCGCTGAACCCCCCTGGGGTGATGGCGCTACGGTGGCATCAGCAGCTGACGTTGAAGGGCATGTTGGCTGGCTGGCCTCAGCTGGTGATACATGGCGCCGGACACTGCCCCCAGCTGTTTCTAAGGACGAGCTCCCTCTGCTTCTATCATGGAGTCGTCTCATCCTACTCCTCTCTGACTCCTGCTCTGAACTGTCCCCCTGGTCATCTCCTCTACCGGGAACATATGTGGTATCCGTATAATCGTCATCATAATCCTCCTGGCCAGCTGCACTTTCCTCAGACTCCTCCTCAAGTGCACCAACTTCAGGTGGTCCACCATCATCCCCATCCACACACGTTACGTCCATACTATCGCCACCTAACTCAGACGTATGAGGTGGTGTACCTGCGCCTTCTTGTTGTTGTTGCAGTAGTGGCTGGGAATCAGTGATTTCACCCCCACCACCAAATAACTCCTGCGAAGTGTCAAATGCAGGGGATGTGGTGCTTGTTGTAGCGCTGGTGGCTGTGGGAGATGAGGTGTTCTGTGTTAAATACTCAATCACCTCCTCACGATTTTGGGAAGTGATGCACATGCCTTTTTCTGAGCACTGTATTTTGGGGCAGGTCCGCACGAAAACACAGCAACACCACCTCGCACAGCCACAGACCTGCCGGTGCCTGGTGGCCTTCCTCTGGGTCTGCCTCTACCTCTTCCTCTACCTGGTTTGTCCATTTTGTCCATCTCGGGGGTATGCTAGCTATATGCAGTGATGAGGTGGGTTCTCACTCAACACAACAGGTAGTTAGATGCAGTGAGGTGGCCAGGTGGGTTCTCACTCAACACAACAGGTAGTTAGATGCAGTGAGCTGGGTTCACTCAACACAACGCTAGGTCTATGCAGTGATGAGGTGGGTTAAGTAAACACAACAGGTACTGGGTAGTTAGATGCAGTGAGCTGGGTTCACTGAACAGCAAAGGTACTTAAGATGCAGTGAGGTGGGTTCTCACTCAACAACACAGGTAGTTAGATGCAGTGAGGTTGCCAGGTGGGTTCACACTCAACACAACAGGTAGTTAGATGCAGTGAGCTGGGTTCACTCAACACAACGCTAGGTATATGCAGTGATGAGGTGGGTTAAGTAAACACAACAGGTACTGGGTAGTTAGATGCAGTGAGCTGGGTTCACTGAACAGTAAAGGTACTTAAGATGCAGTGAGGTGGGTTCTCACTCAACACAACAGGTAGTTAGATGCAGTGAGGTGGCCAGGTGGGTTCTCACTCAACACAACAGGTAGTTAGATGCAGTGAGCTGGGTTCACTCAACACAATGCTAGGTCTATGCAGTGATGAGGTGGGTTAAGTAAACACAACAGGTACTGGGTAGTTAGATGCAGTGAGCTGGGTTCACTGAACAGTAAAGGTACTTAAGATGCAGTGAGGTGGGTTCTCACTCAACACAACAGGTAGTTAGATGCAGTGAGGTGGCCAGGTTGGTTCTCACTCAACACAACAGGTAGTTAGATGCAGTGAGCTGGGTTCACTCAACACAACGCTAGGTATATGCAGTGATGAGGTGGGTTAAGTAAACACAACAGGTACTGTACTGGGTAGTTAGATGCAGTGAGCAGGGTTCACTGAACAGTAAAGGTACTTAAGATGTAGTGAGGTGGGTTCTCACTCAACACAACAGGTAGTTAGATGCAGTGAGGTGGCCAGGTGGGTTCACACTCAACACAACAGGTAGGTAGATGCAGTGAGCTGGGTTCACTCAACACAACGCTAGGTCTATGCAGTGATGAGGTGGGTTCAGTAAACACAACAGGTACTGGGTAGTTAGATGCAGTGAGCTGGGTTCACTCAACACAACGCTAGGTATATGCAGTGATGAGGTGGGTTAAGTAAACACAACAGGTACTGGGTAGTTAGATGCAGTGAGCTGGGTTCACTGAACAGTAAAGGTACTTAAGATGCAGTGAGGTGGGTTCTCACTCAACACAACAGGTAGTTAGATGCAGTGAGGTGGCCAGGTGGGTTCTCACTCAACACAACAGGTAGTTAGATGCAGTGAGCTGGGTTCACTCAACACAACGCTAGGTCTATGCAGTGATGAGGTGGGTTAAGTAAACACAACAGGTACTGGGTAGTTAGATGCAGTGAGCTGGGTACACTGAACAGTAAAGGTACTTAAGATGCAGTGAGGTGGGTTCTCACTCAACACAACAGGTAGTTAGATGCAGTGAGGTGGCCAGGTGGGTTCTCACTCAACACAACAGGTAGTTAGATGCAGTGAGCTGGGTTCACTCAACACAACGCTAGGTATATGCAGTGAGGAGGTGGGTTAAGTAAACACAACAGGTACTGGGTAGTTAGATGCAGTGAGCTGGGTTCACTGAACAGTAAAGGTACTTAAGATGCAGTGAGGTGGGTTCTCACTCAACACAACAGGTAGTTAGATGCAGTGAGGTGGCCAGGTTGGTTCTCACTCAACACAACAGGTAGTTAGATGCAGTGAGCTGGGTTCACTCAACACAACGCTAGGTATATGCAGTGATGAGGTGGGTTAAGTAAACACAACAGGTACTGGGTAGTTAGATGCAGTGAGCTGGGTTCACTGAACAGTAAAGGTACTTAAGATGCAGTGAGGTGGGTTCTCACTCAACACAACAGGTAGTTAGATGCAGTGAGGTGGCCAGGTGGGTTCACACTCAACACAACAGGTAGTTAGATGCAGTGAGCTGGGTTCACTCAACACAATGCTAGGTCTATGCAGTGATGAGGTGGGTTAAGAAAACACAACAGGTACTGGGTAGTTAGATGCAGTGAGCTGGGTTCACTGAACAGTAAAGGTACTTAAGATGCAGTGAGGTGGGTTCTCACTCAACACAACAGGTAGTTAGATGCAGTGAGGTGGCCAGGTTGGTTCTCACTCAACACAACAGGTAGTTAGATGCAGTGAGCTGGGTTCACTCAACACAACGCTAGGTATATGCAGTGATGAGGTGGGTTAAGTAAACACAACAGGTACTGGGTAGTTAGATGCAGTGAGCTGGGTTCACTGAACAGTAAAGGTACTTAAGATGTAGTGAGGTGGGTTCTCACTCAACACAACAGGTAGTTAGATGCAGTGAGGTGGCCAGGTGGGTTCTCACTCAACACAACAGGTAGTTAGATGCAGTGAGGTGGCCAGGTGGGTTCACACTCAACACAACAGGTAGTTACAATACAATACAATAACATTTGTAAAGCGCTTTTCTCCCATAGGACTCAAAGCGCATAGCTGTGTCTCAGATTAATACAGGGTTTCAGGCTGGGTTGTGTTACAGAGGAGATAGTCAGATGTTCATGAATGCCAGACTGAAAAGGTAGGTTTTCAGTTTAGACTTAAATGCTTCCAGGGATGGGGCTGTCCTGATTGGGTGTGGCAGGGAGTTCCAAAGTGTAGGGGCAGCATGACAAAAGGCTCTGTCTCCAAAGGTTTTGAGGTGGACTCTGGGGGTGACCAAGGTGTTACGTCCTTTTGATCTAAGATTGTGGGGGGTGTGATGTAGTTGCAACAAGTCCTTCAGGTATCCAGGGCCCAGATTGTGCAAGGATTTGAATGTCAGTAAGCCAATCTTAAACAGAATTCTCCACTTTATCGGTAGCCAGTGGAGTGAGCTCAGGGTTGGTGTTATGTGGCAATGGCGGGGTTGGCTCGTTAACAGCCTTGCGGCGGTATTCTGTACTAATTGCAGGCGGCGTAAGTCTTTCTTATGCAGGCCTGTGTAGAGGACGTTGCAGTAGTCTAACCTTGATGTGACGAAGGCATGAACTAGGGTTGGAAGATCCTCTGAAGGAATTAGGTGTTTAATCCTTGCAATATTCCTTAGGTGAAAGAAGGAATCTTTCACAACAGCTGAGATTTGATTCCTGAAGCTTAATTTCCCATCAATCAGTACTCCCAGGCTGCGCACACAGTCTGAGTTGTTCAGGTCTGAGCTCCCTATCCTTAGCGGTGTTGGTTGAGACTGGAGCTGCTTTGCTGTTGAGCCCTGGCCCTCGATAACAAGAACCTCAGTTTTGTCAGCATTAAGTTTTAGCCAATTATTATTCATCCACTCCTGAAGCTCAGCTAAGCATGCGTTTATTTGTGGAGTAGGGTCTGTGACATCAGGTTTGAATGACAAATATAGCTGGGTGTCATCAGCATAGCAATGATATGTCAGGCCATGTTTTTGTATGATTTCTCCAAGTGGCAGCATGTATATGGTGAACAGTAAAGGGGATAATATTGCGCCCTGAGGTACACCGTATTTTAGTGGTACAGGGTTGGAGAGGAAGGGCCCTAAGGCTACCCTTTGTGTTCTGCCAGCCAGGAAGGAGTTGAACCACCGGAGAACAATGCCATCTATACCACAGTACTCTTGTAGCCTGTTGAGTAAGATTCCATGATCGACTGTGTCAAAAGCCGCTGAGAGGTCGAGCAAAATCAGGATGGAACATTGACCCTTGTCTCTTGCAATGAGCAGATCATTGCAAATCTGGGTGAGGGCTGTTTCACAGCTGTGATATTTCCTGAAACCAGATTGAAGAGGGTCAAGGATGTTGTTTCTGGAGAGCCTGGCTTCAAGTTGGAGGTAGACAGCCTTTTCAATAACTTTTCCCAGAAAGGGGAGGTTTGAGACAGGTCTGTAGCTGTTTAGAGCATCTGGGTCTAAGGATGGTTTCTTGAGTAGAGGCCTGACGATTGCTTCTTTCAGAGTAGAGGGAAACCACCCTTCTTGTAAGGAGCCGTTGACTATTTTGTGGAATGCCGGTGTAAATAGTTCAGGGCATTTCAACATGAACTTAGTGGGGCCAGGGTCCAGATCGCAGGTAGTCTGGCGAAGGTTTGAGAGGATATCCAAGATGTCTTTTTCAGTGATTACCTTAAAATCAGACCATGGTGGTAGGCTATTTTGCACCTGTTATATGGCTCTGCATGGGTTTCTGGGGCTGTGAATTGAATGGCAGATCGTATGGAGGAGACTTTGTCTAAGAAGAAGTGGGCAAATTTCTCGCACAGTTCCTGTGAAGGTCTGATGCTGGATTTCCTGCAAGATGGATTGCAGAGACTGTCAACCGTGCGGAAGAGTTGGGCAGGTCTGTTGGCTGCATTTGCAATTTCGTTAGATGCAGTGAGCTGGGTTCACTCAACACAATGCTAGGTCTATGCAGTGATGAGGTGGGTTAAGAAAACACAACAGGTACTGGGTAGTTAGATGCAGTGAGCTGGGTTCACTGAACAGTAAAGGTACTTAAGATGCAGTGAGGTGGGTTCTCACTCAACACAACGGGTAGTTAGATGCAGTGAGGTGGCCAGGTTGGTTCTCACTCAACACAACAGGTAGTTAGATGCAGTGAGCTGGGTTCACTCAACACAACGCTAGGTATATGCAGTGATGAGGTGGGTTAAGTAAACACAACAGGTACTGGGTAGTTAGATGCAGTGAGCTGGGTTCACTGAACAGTAAAGGTACTTAAGATGCAGTGAGGTGGGTTCTCACTCAACACAACAGGTAGTTAGATGCAGTGAGGTGGCCAGGTGGGTTCTCACTCAACACAACAGGTAGTTAGATGCAGTGAGCTGGGTTCACTCAACACAACGCTAGGTATATGCAGTGATGAGGTGGGTTAAGTAAACACAACAGGTACTGGGTAGTTAGATGCAGTGAGCTGGGTACACTGAACAGTAAAGGTACTTAAGATGCAGTGAGGTGGGTTCTCACTCAACACAACAGGTAGTTAGATGCAGTGAGGTGGCCAGGTGGGTTCTCACTCAACACAACAGGTAGTTAGATGCAGTGAGCTGGGTTCACTCAACACAACGCTAGGTATATGCAGTGATGAGGTGGGTTAAGTAAACACAACATGTACTGGGTAGTTAGATGCAGTGAGCTGGGTTCACTGAACAGTAAAGGTACTTAAGATGCAGTGAGGTGGGTTCTCACTCAACACAACAGGTAGTTAGATGCAGTGAGGTGGCCAGGTTGGTTCTTACTCAACGCAACAGGTAGTTAGATGCAGTGAGCTGGGTTCACTCAACACAACGCTAGGTATATGCAGTGATGAGGTGGGTTAAGTAAACACAACAGGTACTGGGTAGTTAGATGCAGTGAGCTGGGTTCACTGAACAGTAAAGGTACTTAAGATGCAGTGAGGTGGGTTCTCACTCAACACAACAGGTAGTTAGATGCAGTGAGGTGGCCAGGTGGGTTCACACTCAACACAACAGGTAGTTAGATGCAGTGAGCTGGGTTCACTCAACACAATGCTAGGTCTATGCAGTGATGAGGTGGGTTAAGAAAACACAACAGGTACTGGGTAGTTAGATGCAGTGAGCTGGGTTCACTGAACAGTAAAGGTACTTAAGATGCAGTGAGGTGGGTTCTTACTCAACACAACAGGTAGTTAGATGCAGTGAGGTGGCCAGGTTGGTTCTCACTCAACACAACAGGTAGTTAGATGCAGTGAGCTGGGTTCACTCAACACAACGCTAGGTATATGCAGTGATGAGGTGGGTTAAGTAAACACAACAGGTACTGGGTAGTTAGATGCAGTGAGCTGGGTTCACTGAACAGTAAAGGTACTTAAGATGTAGTGAGGTGGGTTCTCACTCAGCACAACAGGTAGTTAGATGCAGTGAGGTGGCCAGGTGGGTTCACACTCAACACAACAGGTAGTTAGATGCAGTGAGCTGGGTTCACTCAACACAACGCTAGGTATATGCAGTGATGAGGTGGGTTAAGTAAACACAACAGGTACTGGGTAGTTAGATGCAGTGAGCTGGGTTCACTGAACAGTAAAGGTACTTAAGATGCAGTGAGGTGGGTTCTCACTCAACACAACAGGTAGTTAGATGCAGTGAGGTGGCCAGGTGGGTTCTCACTCAACACAACAGGTAGTTAGATGCAGTGAGCTGGGTTCACTCAACACAACGCTAGGTATATGCAGTGATGAGGTGGGTTAAGTAAACACAACAGGTACTGGGTAGTTAGATGCAGTGAGCTGGGTACACTGAACAGTAAAGGTACTTAAGATGCAGTGAGGTGGGTTCTCACTCAACACAACAGGTAGTTAGATGCAGTGAGGTGGCCAGGTGGGTTCTCACTCAACACAACAGGTAGTTAGATGCAGTGAGCTGGGTTCACTCAACACAACGCTAGGTATATGCAGTGATGAGGTGGGTTAAGTAAACACAACAGGTACTGGGTAGTTAGATGCAGTGAGCTGGGTTCACTGAACAGTAAAGGTACTTAAGATGCAGTGAGGTGGGTTCTCACTCAACACAACAGGTAGTTAGATGCAGTGAGGTGGCCAGGTGGGTTCACACTCAACACAACAGGTAGTTAGATGCAGTGAGCTGGGTTCACTCAACACAATGCTAGGTATATGCAGTGATGAGGTGGGTTAAGTAAACACAACAGGTACTGGGTAGTTAGATGCAGTGAGCTGGGTTCACTGAACAGTAAAGGTACTTAAGATGCAGTGAGGTGGGTTCTCACTCAACACAACAGGTAGTTAGATGCAGTGAGGTGGCCAGGTGGGTTCACACTCAACACAACAGATAGTTAGATGCAGTGAGCTGGGTTCACTCAACACAATGCTAGGTCTATGCAGTGATGAGGTGGGTTAAGTAAACACAACAGGTACTGGGTAGTTAGATGCAGTGAGCTGGGTTCACTGAACAGTAAAGGTACTTAAGATGCAGTGAGGTGGGTTCTCACTCAACACAACAGGTAGTTAGATGCAGTGAGGTGGCCAGGTTGGTTCTCACTCAACACAACAGGTAGTTAGATGCAGTGAGCTGGGTTCACTCAACACAACGCTAGGTATATGCAGTGATGAGGTGGGTTAAGTAAACACAACAGGTACTGGGTAGTTAGATGCAGTGAGCTGGGTTCACTGAACAGTAAAGGTACTTAAGATGTAGTGAGGTGGGTTCTCACTCAACACAACAGGTAGTTAGATGCAGTGAGGTGGCAAGGTGGGTTCACACTCAACACAACAGGTAGGTAGATGCAGTGAGCTGGGTTCACTCAACACAATGCTAGGTCTATGCAGTGATGAGGTGGGTTAAGTAAACACAACAGGTACTGGGTAGTTAGATGCAGTGAGCTGGGTTCACTCAACACAACGCTAGGTATATGCAGTGATGAGGTGGGTTAAGTAAACACAACAGGTACTGGGTAGTTAGATGCAGTGAGCTGGGTTCACTGAACAGTAAAGGTACTTAAGATGCAGTGAGGTGGGTTCTCACTCAACACAACAGGTAGTTAGATGCAGTGAGCTGGGTTCACTCAACACAACGCTAGGTCTATGCAGTGATGAGGTGGGTTAAGTAAACACAACAGGTACTGGGTAGTTAGATGCAGTGAGCTGGGTACACTGAACAGTAAAGGTACTTAAGATGCAGTGAGGTGGGTTCTCACTCAACACAACAGGTAGTTAGATGCAGTGAGGTGGCCAGGTGGATTCTCACTCAACACAACAGGTAGTTAGATGCAGTGAGCTGGGTTCACTCAACACAACGCTAGGTATATGCAGTGATGAGGTGGGTTAGGTAAAGACAACAGGTACTGGGTAGTTAGATGCAGTGAGCTGGGTTCACTAAACAGTAAAGGTACTTAAGATGCAGTGAGGTGGGTTCTCACTCAACACAACAGGTAGTTAGATGCAGTGAGGTGGCCAGGTGGGTTCACACTCAACACAACAGGTAGTTAGATGCAGTGAGCTGGGTTCACTCAACACAACGCTAGGTATATGCAGTGATGAGGTGGGTTAAGTAAACATAACAGGTACTGGGTAGTTAGATGCAGTGAGCTGGGTTCACTCAACACAACGCTAGGTATATGCAGTGATGAGGTGGGTTAAGTAAACACAACAGGTACTGGGTAGTTAGATGCAGTGAGCTGGGTTCACTGAACAGTAAAGGTACTTAAGATGCAGCGAGGTGGGTTCTCACTCAACACAACAGGTAGTTAGATGCGGTGAGGTGGCCAGGTGGGTTCTCACTCAACACAACAGGTAGTTAGATGCAGTGAGCTGGGTTCACTCAACACAACGCTAGGTCTATGCAGTGATGAGGTGGGTTAAGTAAACACAACAGGTACTGGGTAGTTAGATGCAGTGAGCTGGGTACACTGAACAGTAAAGGTACTTAAGATGCAGTGAGGTGGGTTCTCACTCAACACAACAGGTAGTTAGATGCAGTGAGGTGGCCAGGTGGATTCTCACTCAACACAACAGGTAGTTAGATGCAGTGAGCTGGGTTCACTCAACACAACGCTAGGTATATGCAGTGATGAGGTGGGTTAGGTAAAGACAACAGGTACTGGGTAGTTAGATGCAGTGAGCTGGGTTCACTAAACAGTAAAGGTACTTAAGATGCAGTGAGGTGGGTTCTCACTCAACACAACAGGTAGTTAGATGCAGTGAGGTGGCCAGGTGGGTTCACACTCAACACAACAGGTAGTTAGATGCAGTGAGCTGGGTTCACTCAACACAACGCTAGGTATATGCAGTGATGAGGTGGGTTAAGTAAACATAACAGGTACTGGGTAGTTAGATGCAGTGAGCTGGGTTCACTCAACACAAAGCTAGGTATATGCAGTGATGAGGTGGGTTAAGTAAACACAACAGGTACTGGGGTATATGCAGTACTGGGTAGTACAATGTGCAGCTCCCTGTCACACACACAGGTAGTCACTGAATGTGCTGGGCTGCTGGCAGTGGCACACACAATATCAATTAGCAAGGCTGTGCATGCAACAAAAGTGTCAGTTTGACACACAGAAAAAATAAAATGTACAGGTTGAGCTCTGAAAAGAGCTGTTGCTGGGTGCTTTAAAAGCAATAGTAATCAGTCAGGAGCAAGCAAAGCAGCCTAGAACCTAATTAATCTGTCCCTAGAAGAACAAGTCTGCAGCAGCTGGCCCTAGTCTGTCTCTAGCAGGCACACGAGTGAGACTAATGGCCGCAGGACCCTGTCTTATATAAGGGGGGGTGGGGCTCCAGGGCTTAGTGTAGCCTGAATGGCTACAATGTGCCTGCTGACTGTGATGCAGAGGGTCAAAGTTGACCCTCATAGTGCATTATGGGGCGCATAGAACTTCCGCAAAAGTTCGCCTGGTGCAGGCGAACGCGAACCCCCTAAGTTCGCCTGGAACCGTTCGCCGGCGAACCGTTTGCTACATCTCTAATCTGCAGGTTAGTCTGCACACCTCCTGTTGCGCTCCCCCTTGGCCATCCACGATACATGTACCAGATCAGCTGTACACTGACAGTAAGCACTAAAAGTGTGTGTGTGTGTGGGGGGGGAGGGACTAGTATAATAAGGCACAGAACAAATGACAACACTGTTGTATAGCTTGCTGGCATTTGTTCCATACATAGGTGAACTCTGCAATAACCCCCATATGAAATACATCAACCACCCTCGTGTTGTCAGGAGCCACTGTATTTCCTACCCTCGGCTAATATGCGAGTCAATAATTTTTTCCTGGGTTCTGTGGTAAATGTTGGGGGGTCGGCTAATATGTGAGACGGCTTATATGCGAGTATATACGGTAAATTAATGGCTGCAACAGGATATTTCATATCTATCTGGTAATTTCAAACAGCAACCTCTTTGAACATACTCTGGAAGCAACATGTTACTTTTAATTGGATGACATCAAAAGCTTCTTGTGTTCAGTTACTTACTGTCTTGTATGGGGATTGCATATTAGGTCGCAGCATTAAAATGCTTGAAAAACATCCTAGAAAGCAAGTCTCAGGACTTGTTTCCACTGTGCAGCATGCATCTTGCAGGAAGCACACTGACAATCCTTCTTGCCCTGCATGGAACAGCTATAGGGATTTGCATGCATGAAAAGTTTTTTTTTGCTGCATTGAGGCCTGGTGCACACCAAAAAATGCTAGCAGATCTGCAAAATGCTAGCAGATTTTGAAACGCTTTTTCTTCTTTTTCTGTAGCGTTTCAGCTAGCAATTTGCGGTTTTGTGAAGCGTTTTTGGTGTAGTAGATTTCATGTATTGTTACAGTAAAGCTGTTACTGAACAGCTACTGTAACAAAAACCGCCTGGCAAACCGCTCTGAAGTGCCGTTTTTCAGAGCGGTTTGCGTTTTTCCTATACTTAACATTGAGGCAGAAACGCATCCGCAATCCAAAATCTGCAGCAGCCTGGGAGTATGCGTTTCTGAAAAACGCCTCCCGCTCTGGTGTGCACCAGCCCATTGAAATACATTACCCTAGCGGATCCGCACCCGCAAGCGGATCGCAAACCGCAGCAGAACCGCTCTGGTGTGCACTAGGCCTCAGTCCAATTTTTTCCCCCACGTGCAAATCAGATGCAGCCCCTTTATTTCAATAGGATGTGTACCCCCATCCGAAATTTGCATGTAGAGAAATACAGTGAATTGCTCCAAGTAGAAACTAGCCCTTTAAAGGGGTTCTCCTGTGTCTTTTAAGAAGCTAAAACTGACACTTACCTAGGGCTTATATCGGTCCCCTGGAGCTGTAATGTCCTACACCGTCCTCCTCCGATCACTCGTTCCCCACCGCCGGCACCGGTGTAATTATTCATCTAACTAGATAACTAAAACTGTGACTGTACGGCCGTGTGCGTGCTCGCTCCTGAGCGCGTCATTGGGAGCTTACTGCACAGGCGCAGTACAGTACTGCACCTGCACAGTAAGCTCCTGATGACTCGTGCGGGAGTAAGCGCATACGCGGCCACGGTCGCACAGCTGCAGTTCTATTCGTCTAGTTAGACGAATAATTACACCGGTGCCAGGGGCAGGGAATGAGTAATCGGAGGAGGATGGCGTGGGACATTACAGCTGCAGGGGGCTGATAGAAGCCCCAGGTAAGTGCCAGTTTTAGCTTTTTAAAAGACACCGGAAAACCCCTTTAAGATACTTAGGAACCTTTATGGTAGAGCAAATTTTAGGAAACTGTAAGGATCCGCTCAACTGGCTGCACAGGCAGACAGCTGTTTGACCATTCCTTATGTCTGAGGGATGCAGGTCTCTGGAAAGGAGACCTGGCTTCATCTTGCAACTTTCAGAGTTGCTTTGCTGAGGGATTTGCATACATGCAAATCGCCCAGCTGTCCCCTTTGAGGGCTGGCAGTATAAGAAGCTATGTTTCCCAGAGTCCTTTGCTGGTCATTCCTTCAGGGTTTGTTGAAACTCTCCTAGAGTGTCAGCCATGCTATATCTTGTCAAAGTTATCTTAGAGTAATTCCTGGGACTGCACTAGACAGTTTACCTAGTGCAGTTAGATTGTATATCTGTTTTGTCTGTCTGTTGCGATTGTCCTGTCCCAGCGGTGGTCGACAGGAAATCGTTCTGTTTGTCTAGGTGCTAACCGGAGCAGCGGTTGCTACCGGTAGTCCCTTCTGATCTGTCTTGCTTGGATCGCACTAGCCTCTAACGGTAGTGGCAGTGGATCCTTCTGTTCTGTCTTGCCTGGATCGCACTAGCCTTGTGCTAGCGCTGTGGATCCTTCTGTTCTGTCTTGCTTGGATCGCACTAGCCTCTAGCGGTAGTGGCAGCGGATCCTTCTGTTCTGTCTTGTCTGGATCGCACTAGCCTTGTGCTAGCGCTGTGGATCCTTCTGATCTGTTTTCTTGTTCCTGAGCTTAGATCGCACTCGCTCTGGCAGTAAGAGCAGTGGATCTTTCCTAGCTTATTCCTGTTTTCCATTTGTCTGTCTTGTCTGATACGAATGCTTGCTGTAGGCTCGGTGAGGTAACCGCTAAGCAAGCGCTCACGTTCTTTGTTTCATGTTTGTCTGTCGGTGGTTAGTTAGGCGTGCTTGTCTCTGTTGTGCTTAACACGCGGAGACCACGCTGTAAACGCGTTCGCTGTTGCGAATGAGTGCGGTGTTCGTGTTTAGTTAGCGTTTGTTATTTTCGTTACTTCTCATTGTCGTTTTCTGTGCCTTTGCTATTCTCGTGCCCTGTCTTGCTTCAGCCTTGTGTCACCTCTGGCAGTCGCCTCTCTCGCGATTGCGTTCCTACTTTTGTTTCTGCTGATGTGTGTTCACCGTCGCAGGGTCGCGACTAGATTGGTGAACACACATTCATCCTGTACCTGTGCTCTTTCTCTTTCAGGGCTGTTCAGCCCCGCATTGTCTTGATCTGTACAATCCCCATCTGGCATCTGTGGCCGTGCAGCGGTTGTACTCGTCTGCACTCCACAGCGCCATCTGCCGGTGGGAATTGTCCTCTACTGGTGCTTGCACCAAAGCTGGGTTCCCGCCTTCATACGCTTGTGGAGGATTTCCACTGTGTCAGCGCACGCCTTGTGCGCTGATCACGGAGATTATTCCGCAATCGTTACAGAAACTATTTAACCACTTCAGCCTTCAGTCGTTTTCACTTTATACATCCGAGCAATTATCACCTCCCATCCATTAGCCTATAAATTTATCATTATTTATCACAATGAAATGATCTATATCTTGTTTTTTTCGCCATCAATTAATCTTTCTTTGCGTGGTACATTTTGCTAAGAGCCACTTTACTGTACATGCATTTTAACAGGAAGAATAAGAAAAAAATGGAAAAAAAAACATTTTTTTTCAGTTTTCAGCCATTATAGTTTTAAAATAATACATGCCTCCATAATTAAAACCCACATATTGCATTTGCCTAATAGTCCCGGGTATTACACCATTTCAATTATGTCCCTATCACAATGTATGGCGACAATATTTTATTTGGAAATAAAAGTGCATTTTTTTCCGTTTTGCATCCATCACTGTTTACAAGCTTATAATTAAAAAAAAATATAGAAATATTTCATCTTTACATTGATATTTAAAAAGTTTAGACCCTTAGGTAAATATTTACGTGTTGTTGTTTTTTTATTGTAATGTTTGTTTTTGTTTTGTTTTTTTTTATTATTATTAAACATTTTATTTGGATATTTTTGGGAGGGTGGGATGTAAATAGTATTTTTTTTATGTACATGTGTGATTATTTTTTTATTTTTTTTACATGTAGATGTAGTTTTACTTTTTGGCCACAAGATGGCAACCTTGAGTTTGTTTACATGATGTCACTCTAAGCATAACATGTACGCTTAGAAGGATGTAAGAGGCAGAAAAAGCGAGGCTTCCGAGAGAAGCAGTCGCTTTTTCTGCCGGGGAGAGGAATCAGTCATCGGGCACCATGTCCCGATTAATTGATTCCTGGGCTAACGATCCACAGCCAGGAGAGCGCGCGGGAGTGCTCATGGCCTTCTGGATGTAGCTTCTACATCCAGAAGGCTTAAATGGTTAATATGTCTTACTGACCATATGGACACATTTACTATTAAAAAGGAGTAAATTAATACAGTACAAACACATGGTGGCTACATGGTACCTTTTCCAAGCACTTTCCAAATGTTATGAATAATACAATATGGAATGAAAATAAAGTACAAAAGGTCAGATGTGGCCTTTAGATAGAGTACCACTTTCTATAAAATAAAAACAGCAAGGACATTGAAATCCTTATTCAATTGTATGTTGATTTAAAGGAGAGAGAGTGACATGATAACTCCATCTACAAACATATCAGGGAAATCATGTTCAGTTAGTGCTTAGTACATCAGATTAATTCTTCTCTTATAGCCAGATGGTAATGTAGCCTTTGAGACACCCACCTACTCTTCATTATACAAATGTTTGCTGATCTCCACTCTAGACACTCTTAATAGCCTTGTTGTGTAATGCAATAGTGATTTCATAAAAAAGGGTATTTATATTCCTTAATTTAATTAGAAAATATGCTCTTTACTATTTATAGTAAACACATTTTCGGTAACTGCTTAACAAAAAGTTAAATAAAAGCTGATAACTGACTAACTGTCCTTTAGAGAAGTGTTTAAGTATATACCCCTTACCCCATATGCAGGCTACATGGTAATGCACAAATTGCCAAGGTACTGTGAGCTAGACTACTTTTGTAGTACATGAACCCTGGCAATGTGGGTGTTACCTAGGTAACATGGGTGACCATAATTGTCTAACTGTCAAGAGTACCATAAAAATTGCTATACAATGCCTAAGCATGGCAATTTGAATGACATTTAGTGAAAACAACCCAAAGTTTCTCTTCTAAACACAATTTCTTCCAACTGTTACTAGAAAGATAGGCCCTCAAATGTATTCTCTCTCTCTCTCTTTCTCACTTCTATAAAGGTCTACAATTTTTGGGTTGAACAGTAAGAGGAACTCTGAGAGGCACGCCAGCCCTGTCCTCATCATGTGCAACCCCGGACACTGAAATCATGCCACCTCCACGGAACAACATGAGAAAAAGAGATAATAGATGTAACAGTTATTGCTTTCTTTGACAGAGATAGAGTTGAGGGCAAATAGCATTGATCAATGCCCATCTTTTAAAATGCACTACAGCATACCAGGCCACTAAAATTAAAATTATGGGCTACCTGCACAAGAAATTGGGAAGCTTGTAGAATTTCCATGGGACATTATCATTGGTGCTTTTCATGGAATTTCCAGTGTATCTCTCTTTTTTCTTTTTTTTCTTTTGGGGGGGGGGGTTGAATCATTTTTTTAGGGATGGGAAGGCAGATGTCACCCACAAGGCCCATGAACTTTGCTCTGCTATTGAATTTTCTTACGCAATCATCAAAGGTCCGCCGCATCCAACGTTCACATTTCTTTATTAATAGCTCTTTCAATTAAAATACATTAATAAAAACTGATGTATTTTCATTGAAAGAACTGTTAATAAATAAATTTGAATGTTGGATGGTGCAGACCTTTGATGATTGCTGAAGATTCCCTGTGACTCCAGGGGTGGTGCCTGCACATCAGGCCCATTGGTGCAGCAACGCTGGTTATCTCTAATTAAATTTTCTTACAGCAGACCCAATGAAAAGTCTTAATTTCACATAAGCTTGCTGAATACAGTACATTCACCAGACGGTGCTCTGTGCTTGTTTAGCTACATCAGGGTGTCTTATCAGCAGCTGTGCAGTTGTGATCTGTTTGTGAGTGTCATGGCAGCTTAGGCTTAACCATTTCAGTGCTTCTAGTGAAATGAATCCAAGTAAAACTTCAGGGTATTTGTTTTTCATGGATTTCCATAAACTGTAATGAAGATTTATTTTCCCCTAAAGGTTATCTTAATGTGCCTAATATTTTAGAGCAGAGCAGAAGTTCTGAGTTAAGTTCCACTTCCACTTTTTTTGCATGTCTTGAATATGATTCCTACAATACAATCGTTATTCAAATTCCAGAGCATGCCCTTGTGTTTCATATACACTAATGATGCTGACAGAAAGAACTGTCATTAGAAAAAAATATATATCCACACATCTCTGATCAATAGTAGCAACGTTATGTATTTTAAGCACATCCACAGTGAAGTAGCAAACCACAATATAACATGAAATACACATCCCTGAAATTGAACACTTTGCAATAAATTGAATATTTCAGTCCTATTCAAAAAGCCTGGGGACATTTTCATTTAAAGGCATAGTAATGCCCTCAACATTATTATGTGTCTCACCTAATGATGTGTAGCTTAGCTGAATGTACATACTGCTGTAATTGAGACTACAAAAAATATATTAAGTGTGTGTGTGTGCGTGCGAACGTGCGTGCGTGCGCGTGTGTTTGTATACATGTAAACAAAGTACTTAAAATGAAAGAACACAATGAGGGGATTAAAATAGAAAGGATATATATACATATATATACAGTATATATATATATATATATATACAGAGTGGCTTGCAAAACTATTCGGCCCCCTTGAAGTTTTCCACATTTTGTCACATTACTGACGCAAACATGAATCAATTTTATTGGAATTCCACGTGAAAGACCAATTCAAAGTGGTGTACACGTGAGAAGTGGAACAAAAATCATACATTATTCCAAACATTTTTTACAAATCAATAACTGCAAAGTGGGGTGTGCGTAATTATTCGGCCCCCTGAGTCAATATTATTTAGAACTACCTTTTGCTGCAATTACAGCTGCCAGTCTTTTAGGGTATGTCTCTACCAGCTTTGCACATGTAGAGACTGAAATCCTTGCCCATTCTTCTTTGCAAAACAGCTCCAGCTCAGTCAGATTAGATGGACAGCGTTTGTGAACAGCAGTTTTTAGATCTTGCCACAGATTCTCAATAGGATTTAGATCAGGACTTTGACTGGGCCATTCTAACACATGGATATGTTTTGTTTTAAACCATTCCATTGTTACCCTGGCTTTATGTTTAGGGTCGTTGTCCTCCTGGAAGGTAAACCTCCACCCCAGTCTCAAGTCTTTTGCAGACTCCAAGAGGATTTCTTCCAGGATTGCCTTGTATTTGGCTCCATCCATCTTCCCATCAACTTTGACCAGCTTCCCTGTCCCTGCTGAAGAGAAGCAACCCCCGAGCATGATGCTGCCACCAGGATATTTGACAGTGGGGATGGTGTGTTCTGAGTGATGTGCAGCGTTAGTTTTCTGCCACACATAGCGTTTTGAATTTTGGCCAAAAGTTCCATTTTGGTCTCATCCGACCAGAGCACCTTCTTCCACATGTTTGCTGTGTCCTCCACATGCAAACTGCAAACGGGACTTCTTATGCTTTTCTGTTAACAATGGCTTTCTTCTTGTCACCTCTTCTTGTTGCCGTGTCCTCGCTCCCGCTGATGTCACCAGGAGCGTACTGCTCAGGCCCAGTATGGTCTGTGCCTGCGCAGTACGCTTCTGGTGACATCAGCGGGAGCGAGGACATGGCAACGCAGGTGCAATGGTTTTCAGACTTTAAAGTCTGAAATTCCAGAAGTGAACCGGAGGTGGGGCCAGAGCATCGGTGAGCGGCTGCGCGGGCACAGGATGTCTGCGGGGGACCATTAGAAGCCCCGGGTAAGTTCAACTCATTTTCCCCCGACACCCCTACAGTATCCCTTTAAATGCAAATCAGATGCAAATCATGTACTAGTCCTAATCTATAATTTGAATGCAAATTGATGCACATGGATGCAGCTAGCCATAAGTATACTTACATGAGTTTTGTACAGCAGGAGACATTGGCAGCGCTTCCAAACAGAGGCTGCACCCGAAATGACTACCTGCAATAGATGTGCAGAGGTCCACAATTGTGGACTAAAATACACAACATACATTCAAAACAGGTACAGCAAAGGAGGACGTTAGCTTCAGTATAAATAATATGTGCACAAATTATTCCCTACTAGACTTCACCACGGCGGGTGCAGCCTCTGTTTGGAAGTGCTGCCACTGTCTCCTGCTGTACAAAACTCATGTAAGTATACTTATGGCTAGCTGCATCCATGTGCATCAGTTTGCATTCAAATTATAGATTAGGACTAGTACATGATTTGCATCTGATTTGCATACAAGGCATGTATTTAGCCCTGTGGGGCTCTGCATGTCTCTGTTGGTCTACAATTCAGTTGCAGCCTATGAGCGCTGTCATTTGTTCGATGTCTGTTTAAGAGAAATGTGTATACCATTTTATGACTAGCAGCACTAGGAAAAAATCGTGTTTTTATTTTTAGACTATCGGTAGGTCTTCCCCCGGGAGGACCCGTCACCGCCGTGGGGAAGTCTAGTAGGGAATAATTTGTGCACATATTATTTATACTGAAGCTAACATCCTCCTTTGCTGTACCTGTTTTGAATGCATGTTGTGTATTTTAGTCCACAATTGTGGAGCTCTGCACATATCGCAGGGTAGTCAATTTGGGTGCAGCCTCTGTTTGGAAGCGCTGCCAATGTATCCTGCTGTGCAAAATGTCTATGGGCAACTGACTGCACTCAGACCAAAGGGGGCTGAATAATTACGCACACCCCACTTTGCAGTTATTGATTTGTAAAAAATGTTTGGAATCATGTAGGATTTCCGTTCCACTTCTCACATGTACACCACTTTGTATTGGTATTGGTCTTTCATGTGGAATCCCAATAAAATTGATTCATGTTTGTGGCAGTAATGTGACAAAATGTGGAAAACTTCAAGGGGGCTGAATACTTTTGCAAGCCATTGTGTGTGTGTGTGTGTGTATATATATATATATATATATATAGAGAGAGAGAGAGAGAGAGAGCATATATACTGTATCTGTATATATATACTGTATATATACACACACTACTTTCAAGGTAAAGTGTATCTTCAAACAGAAACACTTTGAAGCCAGAGTGTGTGACCAAGATAGTGACCAAATTACTTGACCATACTTCGTAGGGGGTCATACAAACAACAATGGATTGTGTTATACCCTCACAAAAAAACACTGCTGAGTGTAATGCTGGGAAAACATGATGCAATTTCTGATCTGGTTGGCAGGAGTTGGACAATTATTTCCGAGTTCCGACATGTCCAATCCATTTCCAATGGAGAAAGGAATTCATTTTTTTGAAGCTTTCATCAGAAAATCGATTCATTTATTGATTGGGAGCAGTTTAGGCAGGTGCACACAATACAAATTCCTGTGCGATCACCTGTTAATCGGATGGGAAATTGCATTGTGTGTTCCCGGCATAAAAGTGAGCATGGATGACAAAGAGACAGGTGTACACTCAAACCGAAGATAAAACACCCAAAACAGATACACCAAGATTAATCCTATAGAGGAATCCCACAGTGTGTGTGGTTCCAAATCAGAACACAGAAATAAGGGCAAACCAGCATGCTAGAGAACTGTGAGTAGCCAAAAGACATCCCTATTTATATGTTCAAGCTGCCATTCTTTTGTGAGCTATGATTAACCACTTGCCGACCGCGCACTCATACCGTGCGGCGGCAAAGTGGTAGCTAGAGGACCAGCGACGCAGATCTGCGTCGCCAGGTGCCTCCCTAATTAATCAGGAAAGGCCGCTCACGCAAGCGCCCATTTCCTGTTAGATCACAGAGCGGGTCTCCGTGAATAGCCTGCGAGCCGCTGATCACGGCTCGCAGACTAAATGTAAACGCAGGAAACGTTTGTCTCCTTTGTTTACATTGTACGGCGCTGCAGTAGCAGCAGCGCCGTAAGGCAGATCGGCGATCCCCGGCCAATCAGCGGCCGGGGATCGCCGCTATGTGATAGGGGACAGCCTGTCACTGGCTGCACAGGACGGATAGCATCCTGTGCAGCCCAGATCACCAGGGGGGACAGGGAGGAGAGGGAGGGGGGAATTTTGCCACAGAGGGGGGCTTTGAGGTGCCCCCCCCCGCAACACCCAGGCAGGCAGGAGAGATCAGACCCCCCTGCACATCATCCCCATAGGGGGGAAAAAGGGGGGCGATCTGATCCCTCTGCCTGCAACCTGATCTGTGCTGGGAGCTGCAGAGCCCACCCAGCACAGATCATAAAAAACAGTGCTGGTCCTTAAGGGGGGGGGGAGGGGTAAAGGCTGGGTCATCAAGTGGTTAAGGACGGTTGAGTCCGAAACATGTCAGCTACTTGATGCCTGCCGAATTTGTATTTTGGACATGTCCATAATAAAGGTAAATTCAAACTGACAAGTGCGGACCTTTCCTTGTGAGTAGCCAAAAGGGATGGAAATAAAAATAAAAATGAGCCTGAAATTTCATTATCACTATACAATGATGGAATGTTGTTCACTTTATCCAGTTTTGCAGCATCCTGGAAATGTATTTGCTTTTCACCTTGCAGCACCACTCATTCATTCAGATTTAAGCAGAAATCTGAGTGAAAATTGATATCCTAGTGCTCATTTTCTTCAAAACTATGCTGCCATAGATTATTTGCCACAGTCCACTGTACTCCTAACATAAGCAATTTACATGGAAATTCAATCAACCTATAATAGTCCAAGTGCAAAATAATAAAAAAAGATTACATTGGAAATCTATCAAGAGGGCCTTGCTTTTTCATGTATTTGCATTATCGTTCATCTTATTTTTAAATCTTGCATCAAAATTTAAAAAAAAAGTTTTTTGACCAGCTTTGTAAACCAACATTCTATGTCTCCCAACCTAATCTACCCCCTACAGATTATCTCCTTTAAAGCTACAGTCTTAGTCCACCCACCCACCTATCTTAAAATCCCAGTGCTGCTTGCGCCTTAGTTTCCTGTGCGTTGACCAACAGTCATAAATTTGCTGTTGCCTGATAAAGAATACAAACT
>NC_090649.1:167885758-168053258 GCF_040937935.1 Hyperolius riggenbachi | reverse complement strand
TAATCATGTGCCCGGGCGAGCATGAAACACACACACACACCACACACACCACACACACCACACACACACACACACACACACACACACACACACACACACACACACACACACACACACACACACACACACACACACACACACACACACACACACACACACACACACACACACACACACACACACACACACACACACACACACACACATACACACACACACACACCTGAATTGATAATAAAAAAAATGCATAGCGACATGAGGAGGCCAATTGCACAAAAAATGCAGCCGGCATGACGATTGCAATCAGGAAAAGTTGTGTTGCAACTGTGGTTTACATTAGTACCTAGCGTTTTGCAGTGGTAACACGATTGGATCACAATATGCACTGAGTGGAAAATAAATCTAAGGTATAATTATCTTTGCATTGATAGCTTACTGAGGAATTGAACTGCGCATTTGCCTTAAATGGAATAAATCATCATTCATCTCATTCCATGTCTGCACCCGGTGCTTATTGACTATCTTCATATTTTGGCATGTGCTCTCTAGGGAGCCAGAGATGAATGTTTCGCACAAAATAAACATATCAGTCGATAGCTTGTAAAGAATAAATGCTCTACCTGACAATTACACTGCTCTGGTGTGCCTTTTTAAGTGTTTTAATCCATTATTGCTCCAGGAAAAATCCAACATGGCCGCCGGCTCATATCCCTTCTGCTTCCAGTTTATGAGTTGTTCTGGATGTGCTGTCTAGGCTCTATGAAACTATAGACAAGCAGGGCTGCAGCTGCAGCCTTTCATCTGTGTGCTGAATCTGTGTTTCATCTGAAACTGCACAGATAATAATGATGTCCACTGCACAGTGCACACAGATCACACAGGCAGCCACACTTGGCTGTTGTTTCAGAGATACCTTCTCAGCAGAGCAGCTCCTCCCAGTCATCAGAGCTCTGAGTATGCAAAGCAGTGTAAGAAGGTCTGCAGTCTACATTTCCCCAGTGAAATTTGTTTTTAGCTCCGCCCACTTTTTGTAACCTGGACACAAAGTCACTACTCAGTGCCCAAGTTTGTGAGTTTTGGGGTCCTTGGCATCAATAATTTGTATTTTTCCCATGAAATGAAACAAATTTGATTCCCTGTTTGTGGCTCTGTCCCCTTTTCTGAATTTGAACCCCAGCGACCCAATTACCAACTGTACCAGGTTTGAGGCTTGTGCCATTAACAGTGCAAGAATGGCAGCTATTTTAATATTTTCCTTGAAAAGTGACATGTGATTTTTGATGGGCATTTTTAGGCTCCACCCACTTTTCTGAATATTAATCCCAGTCACCCAGTAACCAGCTATGCTAAGTTTGAGAACCCTGCCATTAACAGTGAAGAAGGGCTGCAGTTTACAATTTCCCAGAAAAATCTGTTTTTAACTCCACCCACTTTTTGTAACCTTGAAACACAGTCACTACTCAATGACCAAGTTTGGGAGCTTTTAAGTTCCTGGCATAAAAATTGTGCTAATGGAAGCAGTTTATCCAGCAAAGAAATCTGGCTGTTTTTGGCTCTGCCCCTTTACTGAATTTGAACCCCAAACTCTTAACGACCGACTGTAGCAGGTGTAAGGTCTCTCCTATTAACAGTGTGAGAATGGCTGCAGTTTCAATATTCCCCTCGAAAATCAATAGGTGAATTTTGATTGGCTCTTGTATGCTCCACCTACTTTTCCAAATATTAATCCTAATCACCCAGTGACCAACTGTGTGAAGTTTGAGGATCCTGCCATTAACAGTGTAAGAAAAGCTGCAGTTTACATTTCCCCATGTAAAAAGTTAGTTGTTTTTGGCTCCGCCCACTATTTCTAATCTTGACATACAGTCACTTAATGACCAAGTTTATGAGCTTTGGGGTCTTTGGCATCAATAAGTTGCATTTTACCATTGAAATTAAACAAATCTGATTGGCTGTTTTTGGCCCGCTCCCTTCAGAATTTAAACCCCAGTCTCCCAGTGACTGACTGTAGCAGATGTTAAGCCTCTGCCATTAAGAGTGTATGAATGGCAGCAATGTAAATATTCCCCTTGAAAATCAAAAGGAGAATTTTGATTGGCTGCTGTAGGCTCCACCCACTTTTCTGAATATTAGTCCCAGTCACCCAGTGGCCAACTGTGTCACGTTTGAGAGCCCTGCCAATAACAGAATGGCTGAAATCAATCTAACAAAGCTGATTGGCTGTTTGTGGCTTCACCCTTTTAGTGAATTTGGACCCCAGTCACCCAGTGACTGACTGTATCAGGTTTGAGGCCTCTGCCACTAAGTGTAAGAATGGTAGCAATGTGAATATTCCCCTTGAAAATCAATAGGTAAATTTTGCTTGGCTGCTGTAGGCTTCACCCACATTTCTGAATATTCATCCCAGTCACCCAGTGGCCAATTGTGTAAAGTATGGGAACCCTGCAATGTAAAAAATGAAGTTTTTGGCACCGCCCACTTTTCCCAAATTTAGTTGTTGGTGCCGCCCACTTTTTCTAACCTTGACATACAGTCACTCAATTATCAAGTTTATCAGCTTTGGGTTCCTTGGTATCAATACTTTGTATATTCCCATTGAAAAATAAACAAATCTGGCTGTTTGTGGCTCCGCCCCCTTCCTGAATTTGGACCCTAGTCACCCAGTGACCAACTGTACCAGGTTTGAGGCATCTGCTTTTAACAGTATAAGAGAATGGTAGCAGATGAAATATTCCCTTTGAAAATCAAAAGGTGAATTTTTATTGGCTGTTGTAGGCTCCACCCACCTTCCAAAATCGTAATCTATCACCCAATGACCAACTGTGCAAAGTTTGAGAACCCTGCCATTAACGGTGTAAGAATGGCTGCAGTTTATATTTTCCCATTAAAAGTTGTTGTGGTTCCGCCCACTTTTTGTAACCTTGACACACAGTCACTCAATGACCAAGTTTGTGAGCTGTCAGGTTCCTGGCATCAAAAAATGTGTGAATGGAAGCAGTTTATCCACCAAGGAAATCTGATTGGCTGTATGTGGCCCCGCCCCTTTAGTGAATTTGGACCTCAGTCACCCAATGACTGACTGTAGCAAGTTTGAAGCCTCTGCCATTAAAAGTGTAAGAATAGCAGCAGTTTAAATATTCCCCTTGAAAATCAATAGGTGAATTTTGATTGGCTGTTGTAGGCTCCACCCATTTTCTTGAATCTTAATCACATTCACCCAGTGACCAAGTGTGAGAACCCTGCGATTAACAGTCTAAGAATGGCTGCAGTTTACATTTTCCCATTTAAAATGAACGGCTGAAATTTGATTGGCTGTTTTATGCTCTGCCCACTTTTCCAGGATTTGTAACCTTGGTCACCAAGTGACCAACTTTGCCATGTGTGGGGACTCTGGCTTGATTACTGTGAGAATGGCAGCCTTTTAAATTTTTTCCATTGACTTGAATGGGTGGAATCTGATTTGCTGTTTGTAGCTCCACCCAGGTGTTCAGGGGGGCCGCGAGACCCCCAGAACATATCATCCCAGGTAGTAAGGGATCTGTGTACCAAGTTTCGTTCAAATCGGTCAAGCCGTTTTCGCGTGATCGCGGCACACACACACACACACACACACACACACGATTTTATATATATAGATTGCATCATTCTGTCATATTTGCAATTTGGAAATCACACTCTGTCTTTTAAGCTATAAAACAAAGCAGAAATAATGACCTTTTGAACTTTCCTGCAGTTAAACTCTATCTCAAGCTGTCTCTCACTGTTTCTTAGCTGTTATATTGCTTCAGAAGACAAGACTGTATTTGACCCACTGGGTCAAAGAGCTTAATGGAGCTCTTTTGCACAGACAACAACTGAAGTTTTGTAACTCTTCCTGTACTGGAGAACAACATGAAACTTTTTTCTTTGCTACTAATGTTCTATTTCTTAGCTGCACTACAGATACAGTGCATTATCTCATAGGTTTATTTTTACTTCAGGTTTGCTTTAAGAAAATGCAGCTTTAATGATGTGAGCACAAATACATCCAGACTTCAGGTGACTCACCAGTACTAATGTACCATGAGCAAAGTTACAACACATCTTATGATTTTTAGACTACAAAAATAAAGAAAATGAACAGTTTCATGTCTGGAAAATTTTTTCTTTCAGTAATTATCCAACTATACCTGTAAACTTTAGTTCCCTTTGGCATACATGGATTTTCACACAAAAACCAAGGAGACATCAATACCAAATACTTTAGTACAGAAATATTGATCTCAGGATTCCCTCCACAGATGAAGTTTTGATTAAAGACAAAATTTCCTCCAAAAATCAAAGTAAATTACCTCAGAGGCACACACTCACAAATATATTATCAGACTGTAACTGGTTTTTACCTTTATACGTTTTACTGAAAAGTTGAAGTGAAAACCTAATTAAGCAAGCTCACAATAAAAAAATTATAATAATAATGTGACTTCATAATAACATAAATATGATTTGACTGTTTCCCCAGAAAGAATAGACCACTGCACACTGCTCATAAACAATATTCTAGCTTCTAGCCATACATTAGACTATATTATCTAATTCATTGCAAAAGAACGGCATATTCACCGTACATTTTGTGTCACCCAACCAAATGCTTGTGTGCTGTATGTCAGGTTCCTGGTGTGTATCTCAAGGGGAAGTTCTGATGGGTTCATTGAGTATGTGTAGATGTCAGTGTCACAATCAATTTATAATAGCAAGTTCTGAGTTGTAGAAAAATGATAAATCACACATAACAATACTTATCACGTATATTAGTTAAAAGCATATGGCAATGTTGTGTAGTTATTTAGGCCTGGTACACACATCCAATTTTGATTGGCCAATATTAGCACCTCCATGTAGCAGGAGGGCCAACAAATTGTGAATACTAAAAAAGAACAAAACACAAATAATAAAACAAAAAACAAAATTTAATTAAAAAAATACTTAATAAATTAATTTAAATAAAATGATGTTGCAGCTGCAATCAGATGCCTCAGAAACTTCTGTTGGTGGCAAGAAAAGGAGGTATAATTCATTTGGTTGCAAAGTTGTATGGCTGTGTAGCGAACTGTTAAAGCTACAGAGTGCTAAATTGCAAAAACATGGCCTGGTCACTCAAAATTGAGCAAAAAGTGTCCAGTCCAAATTATTTATACCCTTCACAAACTGTCACAGTCTGTGGGAAAATCCAAAGTTTTATACCATTCCAAATAGTCCAATCTGTTCTAAAGCATCCTAATTACCCTAATTAATTGGGAACAGCTGTTTTAATCAATGCTTTAAGAATCTATACATTGGTTGCTATTGGCAACATCACAACACACCTTTTACTCCGGCACCAGCAACTTATTAGAGCTGCAACTCACAGCAACAGCATACAGGAGATAGAGCGGAGACAGCCGCCTTCACCTTTAAGGGGTTTATTCAGCAATCAGGTATCTTTGGTTAAATGCTGATTTCTTCAGAGTATAAACAGTCTTTCCTATGTCCTATGTACATCACATATATTTACAGCATACAGACATGAAGCTATTATTCTAACTAGGAAGCGTAGAGAGCAGGATAGCATGCAGACAACAAAGTAAAGCAGCCTCTCTGCCATCCAGTCTCTTACTTTTATATGAACATCAAAGAGCTAAATTCTGACCTCACCCAAGCCATACCCCAAACCTACAATTGGCGGGAATGGGCATGTGACCCACATCATCATCTAATGCACCAGTGCTTTATGCCCTAAATGCACGGAATACAATGTTTTCCAAATATCGGCTTTGTTTATCGATTCGTAGACTCAATGTCGGGACATTCAGACCTGAAAACATATTATGTGTCCTTCTAGAGGAACATCCTTCTTGTAAATGACTGCATAATTTCTCTCCATGAAGCTATGCTTAAAGAGACCCTGCATCTCAAGTCTTTACTAGACTTTAGTACCTGAGGCCTAGAATTCAAGTATACTTACATTCTAACAAACGCAACAGGTGAAAAACAGCAGCTCTCTGCAGTTGGTTTGTGGACAGTCATGGCTAAGACAAAAGAGCTCAGTGAGGACCGCAGCTGCGCATTGTGCCTGCTCACAAGTCAGGAAAGGGCCACAAGGCAATTTCTAAATGTTTTCAAGTTCCAGTGGCAACAGTGCAAAATAACTTCAAGTCACAATTTGTCAGGGGTATGAATAATTATGGGCAGCACTGTAGTTTCACCAACCTTGTGACTCAACCTCCTCTTAGCATGTGGCTCTTCCCTACGCGTTTTTTTGTCCTCCTTCCTGTCACTCAGACTTGAATCATTAGTTAGATGAACATTTAGCTAGCTGGCATTGCTAACATACACTAATGGTGAAATAGAATGCCGACAATACATCTTTCTGCTTTCACTTAATTACATGAAGATTATAATTCAGGGAAATAAATGTCAAGGACTTTTCAGACATTGGCCTCAATTCACTGAGATCATGCTGGAGATAATAAGTCAAGAGAAAACTTACCACCATGCAGTGAGAAAGTTATCTTATCTCTTTATTCCTTAAGTTACCTCCTTTGTAGTTAAGTTACCTCCTCTGTAGTTAAGTTACCTCCTCTGTAGCTATTTTCACACACAGTTAATTAACAGCCTGTCTAGAATTCTGGAGTTATTTTAAGGATTGAAGAGTTAACTTAAAGACAGAAGAGTTAACTTTAGGTTTGCCTGAGGTAAAATGTTTCCTGAATACTACATGCCTCATCACCATGGTGATAACTATAGAAACGTTATTAAAGACAGGAGATAAACTTAGTGAATTGAGGCCATTGACTACCTTCTAAAAGTTAAAAGTAATGTTAAGGCTATATAACAACCGGCGTGCCTGCCATCTGACCCCTCCATACCGGCCTGCCACCCTCCCTCCGCCGGACCTTGGTGCCTCCAACGGGGATTAGCCGAAGCCTTGGTGTGCCCGGCCTTCCACCAGCCTCAGGTCCTGTGCTGGCCAGCGCTGCCTTCCCCTTGGAGTCTGATGCTGCAGGGACTGACACTGCTCAGCCGACGGCTTCCATACCTATTAGATCATCCGCACACCCCGTGTGCGCATTGAAGTCTGATCTGGACCCTATCATGGACATTATCCAGCCCTCTGTCTGCATGACTGAATTCCTTGCCTGAAGTCGGATCTGCATTAGGCCTTGGGACTATAACACTCTATCCATCCAGCCTATCACAAAATCATCTGGAGTGGTACAGTATACGGGTTCCTTATGCCTGTTCGTTACTTCAATCACAGCGCTTTACATATGTGCTGGTGCATGAACTGCGCATGAATCTTGCACATCCCCTGCTTTGGCTATAGTGCTTGTTCTCCTCTGCATATGCACACATTCAAGCTTTCCTATTTTTGTGTGCTGTTTATTATTTGCTGCTGGCTTTTTTCTAACATCGAACTGTTTGCTTCACAGAGGCTGCATTTGCATATGGAATATACATATTTTTTGGCCATTTTGACCTGGTCGGGTCACATTGTTGGATCAGGGCCCTGGATCACACTAGGTGATCAGCATTAGGTTGCATGTTGTTTGCGTGAGTTGGTTACAGTGGGGTGGACAGCCGTCTTGTATGGGGTCTGGTTTTTAAATATATAGGCTTATGGATTAATTGAATAAATTTTCATATTTTTATAAATTAATACTGTTTATTCTACCTCATTGCTGCACACACCTCGCCTAATCTTTTCTCCTTACAATTACGTAGTATATAACAACCTATATTAAGGAATGGCAATCTGAGGCCTGGAACCCACTAGAAAGCACAAAACGCTATCGCAATCACTTACATTTGTGATAGTGTTTTGCAAGTGATTTTGGGAGCATTTTCCCTGCTCCCATACAATTCATTAGAATTGAAACACTCCCAAAATGCTGCATGTCCTGTGATTGTGATTTCCTTAATCGCAATCAATCTGATGGAATCTGTCAAATCCATTTACATTGGCAGAGCGTTTAGGGAAAACACTAGAGAGTGAAAACTCTCTCTAAATGCTCAAAAAAAGGCTCTAGTGGGTTCCAGACCTGAGAATGCTAAGCCTCAGAGCGTGGTTACATTTATTCAGATAGGAATGCTGCATATATCATATTCCTTACAAGATAAAGGACAACATAACTGTAACTTTAAAGCACCCTTTTGATGTCTTTCTTGATGGTTTTTGTAGGTGTTCTTATCAATGTGTTCACAGGCATTTGGTTGCAAAATGTTAAAACTTAAAAAAAAAGTTTTAAAGAAAATTAGAATGAGAGCGATTTGTTGTCTTCTTAAAGAGAACCAGAGACGAAGCACCCTCATGTATTTTATTACATTTATCAGTGGGAACATGACAGTAAACACCTACCCTGCTTTTAGTTTCATTGTTATCTGCTTAATTAGTCTATTAGCAACTGTGATAAGAATCCACCGACTATTCAGTCGAGGTTTGACCTGGAATCATTTTAGCTGAGTCACTCTTCTGTGAAGTGTTTTCAAACCCAAGCCTTCCCCTCTCCTGGCTCAAATTTCCTGCTTTGCATACTGAGAGCTGTGATGACTGGGAGGGGCTGCTCTGCTGAGAGAGAAGCTCTGTGGCTGTAATATGATCCCTGTGCTCTCTGTCTGCATAGATACTGATCACTGCAGTTTCATTCCTATGAGAGACACTTCCTACAGGCAGTACATCATACCAAAATGAAAGCACACAGATGAGCCTTTCTCATATAGCCTAGATAGCAGCCTAGTCTCATATAGCCTAGACAGCACATCCAGAACAACTCATATAACCCGGAAGGAGAAGGGATATGAGCTGGCGGCCATATTTGATTTTTCCTGGAGCAATAATGGATAAAAAACACTAAAAAAGGCACACCGGAGCGGCAAAATTATCAGGTAGAGCATTTATTCTTTACAAGCTATCAACTGATATGTTTATTTTGTGTGAAACGTTCATCTCTGGTTCCCTTTAAGAGAGGAAACAAGCCACGGTCTTGTCCAACAATTATGACAAAGTAACAACACAACCTAATCAAATGCAGTCATCGTCTTCTCAATATAGCTCTGTCTCCTCCTCTTCATTATTATATTTTATGTCCCCATTTTACAGTACTCATTTTGCTACACAACAGATTTAGTTCTGTCAGATGACAAAACCCATCTGAGCATGACAGTTTGGGTCTGTGTATTTTAAATAGCTCTGTCGTGGAGATGTTTTGAATTTATAATGATGCTGCATCAAATCGTCTTTCCCTTCCAGTAATGGCTGGGCAGCTTCATTACATTTCCACAAAAATAAAACACTGTTACGGCATTTGAAAACAAATTGATTTGACGACAGCACACTTTTTTGTTTTGCTACACCGAAACCAAGAGCTGCAATTAAAATAAAGCAACATACTGGAAAGTTTGCATACATTTCCAGTCTCTTTGAAAAGTTTTCTATTATGGTTAACATAAAGGATAGCTGGATATCTATACTTTTAAACCAAAGTAGCGAAGGAGTGATAAACATTGAGTTAAAGTGGACCTGAACTCAGAACTTCCTCTCTGCTCTATAAGATACACAGCAGCATAATAGCCTTTAAAGCGGAATATAACCCTGCATTTCAACTTTGCTCTAAAACATTATTTACAGCATATCATATGCAACCAGCATTTTTTTTTACTAGACCAGCATTGGAAGGGTTAAACACAGAGGTTTAAAGTTCCGTGGAGAGATATGCAGAAGTTCAGATAGATACATTTAACTAAATAGAATGTAACAAGTGATAAATGTTACACACTCTTTGGCTGTCCTCCAGCTCCTTCTCAGTCAGAGAGAGTGAGTCACATTCAACACTTAGATACATTTATGTAAACAAAATGTATCTATGTAAGCTTTGGATGCGTCTGCAGAAATCTCCAGGAACTTTAAAGCTCTGTGTAACCCTTCCAATGCTGGTCTAGTAAAAAAAAAAATGCTGGTTGCATATAATATACTGTAAATAATGTTTTAGAGCAAAGTTGAAATGCAGGGTTATATTCCGCTTTAAAGAGACTCCGTAACAAAAATTGCATCCTGTTTTTTATCATCCTACAAGTTCCAAAAGCTATTCTAATGTGTTCTGGCTTACTGCAGCACTTTCTGCTATCACAGTCTCTGTAATAAATCAATGTATCTTTCCCCTGTCAGACTTGTCGGCCTGTGTCTGGAAGGCTGCCAAGTTCTTCAGTGTTGTGGTTCTGCTATGAACTCCCCCTTCCAGGCCCCTCTATGCACACTGCCTGTGTATTATTTAGATTAAGGCAGCTTCTCTCTTATCTTTTACAAGCTGAATAAATCGTCCTCTGACCGGCTGGGCTTTCACATACTGAGGAATTACATACAGGCAGAGCTGTCTGCACTCTGCAGGAAGAAACAGCCTGACACTTCAGTGGAAGATAGCTGCAGGGGGAAAGAAACACACAATGATCTCTTGAGATTCAAAAGGAATGCTGTATACAGCCTGCTTGTGTATGGATGTATTTTCTATGTGTGGACATACTGTACATCAACCTACTTCCTTTTTGGTGGCCATTTTGTTTGTTTGTAAACAAACTTTTTAAAACTGTTTTTAACCACTTTTAATGCTTCGGGGAGCGGCGAAATTGTGACAGAGGGGAATAGGAGATGTCCCCTAACGCACCGGTATGTTTACTTTTGTGCGATTTTAACAATACAGATTCTCTTTAAAGAAAAACATTTTGTTGTTACAGCAGATTCAAAATCCTACAATAAATCTGCTCTGTTTCTATTTCCTGCTTTCATGGAAGCAGACATAGGGTTAACATACTGTGCTTTCAAAAGAGCTTATTTGCCATGTCAGTCAACTGACAAAGGGAAGAGATCAAATTGCAACTTGTGATTAGACACAAATGTGAAGGAATTAGACAGGATAAACTCTCTAAATAAACACAGGGTGCATTCTCTATGTTTTCCTTCTGCCCTGTGCAAGATTTCAGGTCCACTTTAAGACAGATAAGGAGCGTAAACGATAAGTTCAGTAAGAAAAGGATAGATAACATTTTTCCCGAGCAATTGTAGCTGCATTACTTTGTACCGGGTGATCATGCATTTACCATCCATTTCCATTTTCTTAAATCCTTATTTTCAATATTTATTTTATGAATTGGGCCTCATAGTACCTAAATGCATAACTTAATATAATAAGTAACAAGAAAGGACCTCCCTACATAAAAAATGGCAGCAAAGCAGAAATAACTGTGGCCATCAGAAGAAAAACTACATTTTAAAATAAATGCAAATTGCAGAATCATAGAGTATATAAAAAATAATAGAAAAGCTTTCATGAAAGTATATTTGCCTGATACTGTAACTCACAAATACTTGGGTGTATTCACTATGCAGCAGAAAAATTGTTGTGCACAGGGGGCACATGGCAATTTTCACCTGTACTTCCAATACGTACGTATCACACATTGCGCAATTAGTGCAACACATTCTTTACTTTATAAAGATCTTGATGGAATTTGTATTTACAACTTTTTTTTTGTAATTACAACTTTATTAGCCAAAAAGAACACATAAGGCAAATGTGAAACAATTGTAAAAAACAAAACAAAAAAAAAACCTCACTTATGAAGAGGGAAGGCTGTGGATCCTAAAGAGCCTTCCCAGTCCTGGGATGTATCTAACAATGCTCCACTGCTTCAGCACTACACCAGTGGTTTGCAATATTTGCTCAGTAATGTACCATCATCCCAATCTATACTTTACCACTTGGATCATTAAAAATGACCTCCAACAAATGTCCACTAACACCCACAGAAGCCAATGGCAACACTTTCACACGTAGAGTAGAGTAGAGTAAAGTAGAGTACAGTAGAGTAGAGTAGACTCACCCATAATGCAGTTCTAGTAAGAAACCTAAGCTTTTCAATGTCCCATCTCCAGTAGGGAGGAGTCAAACCAGTAGTACACATCTAACTATTCACAAAACACTGTGTTATGTAATCAGTTAAGCCAGTATACCAATGAATGAGGGATTCGATAACCCAAAAATGAAATGATGACACGCCAAATGCTGTAGTCAATAGTAACCACTCCATTGACTATTCTTAAACACACCTATGAAGAGGTAAGGCTGTGGATCCTAAAGAGCCTTCCCAGTCCTCTTAAGGTACCATCATTCCAGCGCTGTCCATCATTTGGCTTAAGAAGCACTTGTGGCGGCGAGTGCTTTGGAGGACAGACGGCTCCGTGCTGCTCATGCACATTTGCCCGTGCGCAGTAAGGAGTCATTTGTCTTCAAAAGTGCTTCCAAGCCCTCTGAGGATCCCCAAAGGAGTATTTCACTGGTTGGTTGAGTACCTGCAATAGGGTGACAGGGCTAGAATGAGGACACTGTGAGAGGACTGGAGAGGCTCTATAGGACCCAGAGCTTCCCCTCTCCATAGGCCAGTATATAACTTTTTTTTACAATCACTTCACATTTATTTTAACAATGTTCACAACAGATTTAATTCATGAAAAATGCAGTTCCCTCTATCTAGCTCAGTGAGCAGTGCTTAAAGGATACCTGAACTCATAGTAATATAGAGACAGACATAGGAGTATTCTTTGAAAAATGTCAACTGTCTAGCTGTCATGATAATCTTTAATTTCAGTGTGTGCACAATCATACAGTTGTAATACACAAACAGCCAGTCAGTAGAGTCAGAACAACTAATCTACATAAGTATGCATTAAACCATACACTAGCCGAGTGTGTGATATCAGGGAACAAAACAGCAAACACTAAAGTCTATATAGACATGCCCTATCGGTACTTTAAAAAGTCTGTAAATTTTAATCATAATACATAAAATCTGCTAAGTAGGATCCCTCACAGTTATGAATGGCACTATGTGGAGTCCTACAAATGCTGTGTGGGCCCTTTAAAATCAGCAGGGGTCATTGCTGATCCCCCACCACTCCTAATTATGTGTACTGGTGTGGGGTGTAGCTATCCCACAGCAGGGTTCCTCAGGAATCCACATATCATAGAACACAGATTGGAGTATCAGAACACTGCATGTGAAGCAAGAGCATGCTGCAACAGGGCTCTGTTAGTGTTCCAAGCACTGCTTGCAGCAGTCTGTATTACTCGGAGTGTAGTATGCATTACCAGGATTAAGATTACAGAACAGAACAGAACAGCCAAGCGAGTAACATTTTAAAAATGCTCAATCCCTCATGGTGCTCCTACCATTCTGCACCTGTGCTGTACTACTGCAGAGATGCAGAATGCTCCAAGCGTTCAGAGTGTGAGGGGGGAGCACACACAGACAGGCCGCACACTCGCAGTATGCACCAACTGGCCACAACTGACAGATTTACTGTGATAGACAGTGGAAGATTGAGGCAACCTAGGAGGATGGCAAGGGAGTGAAAGGCCTGAATGGGGCTGGAGGAAGCCCCAGGTATGTATGAATACTGTTTTTTTCTTCTCAGGTACACTTTAACTGGGAGGTCAATCAGAAAGCGAGAGAGAGGGCAGGAGAGCAAGAAGGCGCACAGTGGCAGTTATGGTTTTTGGTAATTAAGTTGTTTGAATTGATGCTATCAGATGAATAGCCTTTAGATTTTGTTCACATCATAAATCGCCAGCGCTATCACAAGTGCTGAGCGATTTATTAAGGGTTTTTTTCTCCACTTTTCCCTGCGTTTTGCGCTTAGAAAAGCGCTTTTCTAAGCGCTTTACCAAGCAGTTTTGCAGAGCGATTCAGGAAGTGAACCTCTTCACCGGAAATAAATAAATACAATGCATTTATTCATGAAAGCGCTGGGGAAATGCCTATACAAAGCACTTTTTAATCGCTTTGTGATTTCCCTATACCTTCCATTGAGCAAAAACACTCAGAAAATGGTACAGGCAGCGATTTGCTGAGCGAATCGCTCAGATGTGATTCCCCCCCCCCCCCCCCTCCCATAGGGAATCATTGCACAAGCGCTTAAAAAAACGCCCTAGGTGTGAACAAGCCCATAAAGAACTTGGCCAGGATCTTCTTATCTTCTTCATAGACTTCCTGCACCAAAGGCTTTGTTTTTTTACTGTAGAAAGTGAATTCTGCACAATGTCGCCTATGCTATGATTAAGGGCGGGTACGCCCGAAACATGTCAGCATGTGGTGTTGGATTTTAGCTTGCTATGTGTAGTGATTAAATAAAGCCATCTTGATTCAACCGACATTGTGCGGAATTCACTTTCTACAGTATTGGACTTACGGTTTAAGCAGCCCGTCTTTCCTGCACTGTCGGTGGATGGAGTTTGTGAGCGGAGTTCCACCCACACTGTGTCTTTGTTTTTTTTAGTTGTAAGTTATCTGATCTTCATGGCTGCTTGATGGCTGTATTTATTTTTCTAATACATTCAATGCTAAAGAACTAAACGAGGCAATCTGGAATGACTAGAATGATTATTTCACATGCAATCCTGTAACAGAGTGTATTGCATTAAAGAGGAACTGTAAGGAGGAATAAATATTCCTTAAAAAGCAGTATAAGACAGTGATTTAGGTATATAAATAAGAAGGATTGACTAATAAATCTCGTAACCCTGTCAGCAAGGTGCTGTAAAAATGCCATGGGCAGCCTGGGAGGATCCCTGTTTACTACTGGCAGGAGTAGCAAGTTTTTTTTTCTTCATCCCACCAGTTGAAAACACGCCCACAGTCAAGGTTGTTACACCCTCCTTCCCCAACCTTTTTTTTTTCCTAACTGACATAATTTGCAGAAGCCCAGGAAGTATATTATGCACATGTGTAAACAGAAGCAGACAGGGAATGAGCTGGAGATGCTGATTAGTGTATGGTAATATAGCTGAATAGCAGAGGCGTTTCAAACCACTGGCATTACAGCATAAGGGCCAATAGCTGCGTTTTTTCCAGAAACGCAAAACGCATGCGTTTGCTGATTCTGAAGTGCAGCTTGTTTAAAATAAGAATCTTGGGTGGCCTTTTCCACTGTTGCATTCCGGTTTTTAAAAACGCAAACCCATGTCTGTGCGATTATGATGCGTTCAATGTAAAGTATAGGAATGCATGAAAAACGCATAGAAATGTGTTTTGCATTATGTATTGATTTAACCACCAGTATCTATTTTCAAGACAACACTTGCCATTTGCCAATCAGAAAAACGGAGACTGAAAATGCATAAAAAACGCACAAAACGAACATCAAAATTGGGAAAACGCAAATGCATTTGCAGTTGCATTTTGCAGTGGAAAAGGGCCCTGAAGCACAGAGCTGTCTACAAAGGCATTGTAAATTTTCTGGCAGTCCAGGAAAAAAAAGTTTCTTTTCCATGTCTTGAGAGACTGAAAACTAAAGCTAGCCATACATCAGGCAATGATGGGCAGATTCGACCAAGAGACAAATCTCTCTCTAATCGAATCTGATTAGAGAGAGATCTGTCAGCTGCTCATACACCACAGGCCGATTCCCGATCAATTTCAGCATGAAATCTCCTGGAAATCGGCAGAGCCCGCCGCTGTTCCTCTGTGTATAAATGTATGTACATGTATGTGTATTTATACATTACCTATCCTGTATCTGTCTTCCACCGCTCCTCCCTATAAATGCCGGCCAGCGTAACGTCGCACACGCACGCCAGCGAGATATGTGCCGGCAACAAGTATGGGAAGTGTAGCAGCGGATTCAGAAGAGGGCGGTCACTGGGACACAGGACAGGTAATGTGTAAATACACGTACACACATAGCGCCAGGAGTTTAGTCACTCACTCCGATATCGCTTGCCTTTACCGCCATGCACCCGACCAACCACGATAGCCAATTTGCAGCATTTCCGATTGACTCATGTGCCCAAATATCAGCCTGAAATTGGTTGCGTTGTCAATCAGGCATGCACTTGGCGGCGTGATTTTAATCTGATTTGATTATAAGCTTTCTTCCCCCTGCACAATTGTGCTAATGACTGCATCTGCTCGTCCACTGATAAGAAATACAAAGATTTGTAGACAGTCCCTATTCAGTATTCTGCAGGGTCTTGAGTACAGCACCCTGCCTCCAGCCTTTTCACCCCAAATCCCCAAGAGCTTTGTACTGTAGTGATGCTGGAGCAGTCTGCAGAGCCAGCCATCAGAGTAGGACAGATTGGGCCCATTCACACTGGGGATCACAAAATGCTGGCAATTAGCGCTAGCGTTTTGCGGCTGTGATTTTTTTTTTGCAGCAAACGCATATTTTTGACTACATTTTCATGATTTTTGAGCGATTGGGATTACACAAGCACTTTAATCCGCAGAAACCGCCTACGAATCGCCCCAGTATGAATGGGCCCAGAAGAGCACACTCATCTGACTTCATCTGCAGCACTGTACAGAGTACATATTCATGTCGCTGACTGTCCTCAGAGAAGCTCACAATCTAATCCTACCATAGTCATAGTGTAATGTCCTACCATATTATTATTATGTATTTATATAGCACTGACATCTTCTGCAGCACATTACAGAGTACATAGTCATGTCACTGACTGTCCTCAGGAGCTCACACTCTAATCCTACCATAGTCATAGTCTAATGTCCTACCATATTATTATTATGTATTTATATAGCACTGACATCTTCTGCAGCACATTACAGAGTACATAGTCATGTCACTGACTGTCCTCAGAGGAGCTCACACTCTAATCCTACCATAGTCATAGTCTAATGTCCTACCATATTAGTATTATGTATTTATATACAAAAGGAGATGGTTGCATCCGCACTCCGAGTGTAAGCTGTATAATTACATGGTGTGCTAGCTACAGGATCAAAAGAGGAGTTTCTGAAAAGAAAGGGCAAAAGCGATCCTGTACAAATTGCTGCACCACCAATTATAAATGTAACAAAACTTTATTGGACATTCTACAAAAACATCATAAAAACATTAAAACAGTTACTGTAATAAGCAAATCACCACAATGAGGTATAATGTGGGAAAACAAATACACAAATGCCTCACCTCCTATATCTCAAATAGACCCTAATGGCTGCCAACAAAGTACTCAAAGTGGGTTCATGAGATTGAGCCCACCATTGGGTATGTAAGACCCGGGTCTGAGCTAATAGTCTGAAATTGAATAATAAGGGTGAATTTCACCAGGGAAGGATCTCCTATAAACCACCGTGAGAATAAGATCAAAAAAGTGCTAAGTGCTTGACAATATGCTCATGGGCCATGAGAATTGATAAACATAAACATATATGGACAGTGCATATAGGGATCATGGATCCCAAAGTGTTAAGGGATATACATACGTAGCCCAGAATGATGAGTGCAGGCGGCCATGGAGTAAGGGTGGAGGGAGGCACACAGGACGCTCCACGCGTGGCGTGGTTCAGAAGGACCACTTCCTCAGGAGTATTATGTATTTATATAGCACTGACATCTTCTGCAGCACATTACAGAGTACATAGTCATGTCACTGACTGTCCACAGAGGAGCTCACACTCTAATCCTGCCATAGTCATAGTCTAATGTCCTACCATATTGTTATTATGTATTTATAGAGCACTGACATCTTCTGCAGCACTTTACAGAGTACATAGTCATGTCACTGACTGTCCTCAGAGGAGCTCACAATCTAATCCTACCATAGTCATAGTGTAATGTCCTACCCTATTATTATTATGTGTTTATATAGCACTGACATCTTCTGCAGCACATTACAGGGTACATAGTCATGTCTCTGACTGTCCTCAGAGGAGCTCACAGTCTAATCCTACCATAGTCATAATGTAATGATCTACCATATTATTATGTAGTTATATAGCACTAACATCTTCTGCTGAACATAGTCATGTTACTGACTGTCCTTAGAGGAGCTCACAGTCTAATCCTGTGTCAAAATAAACACATGACGTAGCTGCAAATGAATATTACATACTAACCTCATCGTCAGTTCCTCTCACGAGCTCACCATTTTCTTCTTACAATGATGCCTTCCAGTTCTGACAATATTTTGTCAGAACTGAAATATACCAGTTGCTGTCAGTTATATATCAGCAGTTGTCAGTTACAACTGAATGTGCAAGGTAATGTCTATGTTTCCCTATGGCTCAAGTGGTGTGATATTACAGTTTAACAGTGTGCTGACCAGGAAGCTGTTAAGGGGTAATGGCCGTTTTTAAAATGGAGGATGGAGAATTTAATTGATCACAGTGGACAAATGGGACGCAGGAGAGGAGAAAGAGATTGAGGAGTATACAGGAGGTAAGTATGATCTGTGTATGGTTATTTTTACTTTTTATTTTCAGTTCAGGTTCTCTTTCAAGGGATATGAGGAAAATAAGTGCCACTTACCCGGGGCTTCGTCCAGGCTGACCAGGACGAAGGCTGACCAGGAGGTCAGCCTGTACTGCACCTGCGTGAGCGTCGCTATCACTGCCACGTGGACCGGAGCGTACTGCGCAGGCGTAGTAGTTCTGTGCCTCTGCAGTATGCTCCGGTCCAAGTGGCGGTGATTGACAGCACCCCTCACGCAGGTGCAGTACCTCCTGGTCGGCCTGACGTCATCGCCGGGGACCGGAAAGCTTCACAAGCGAACGGCTCACCGCAGAGCTGCATCAAGGGACATGCTGGGAGCTTGTGGCTGGACGAAGCCCCGGGTAAGTAGCACTTATTTTCCTTCAATTCCCTTGAGGACTCCTTTAAGGCATAAATAAGGGACAGCTGGAGAGGTCTGACTTCTAGCTCTGCACTTTTACTACTTTCTAAGCAAAGCACAGGAGACACAGCAGTGTAAAGCATACTGGCAGCCTGTCACTGAGTCTGCACTGCTCTCTGCTTTGTTTCTGAACTCAAAGTAAAAAAAGTTCAGGCTAAGAAGTCAGACCTCTCTCCCCCTCCCCCAGATGCATCAGACATGCAGCGTTTTCACACTGTATACATTTTATCAGATGCTGGAGATTACCTGTCATGCCTGTGGGAGAGAAACAGTGGATGAGTGAGCAGGCTGCTAGATACACGCTGCTCACTCTCCTGAAAGCTGCTGGCACTGCACGAGATTGGGGGGTGTGGCCGGCTCACTCTGCTGCCTGTGTCTTGTTGAAGGAGACTTTTTTTTTTCCCCAAACACCAGGAGAGAGCTTGTGACGTTTCTAAACGTCACTACCCAGAAGGCACTGAGAGTAGGCTAATTATTATACATCCGCGGAGGCAGCTAGTGTGGTGGGCGTGGCTTACTGGTTAAAGCTACAGAAACTAAGTCAATTTATATTATTTTACTAGGAGATACTTGTTTTTCCCCTATAAAGTGGGCATGATGTACACACTGGTGCTGAGTACAATAGGAGGTTACAGTTCCTCTTTAAAGTGAGTTCACAAAGCTGTAAATAAAAGCCATGTTACCCTCTAGTCTGAATGTCTCACCACCATCAATGTACTCGCGTTTCCTCTTTAACCGGCAGATTTTTCCTAATAGACTGCAATGTTATTCAGATCTGAAACCTTTGCAATGCAAATCCCAAACATCTGACATTTTTCATGCACACATGCTTGATTGTTCATCCCTACCAACATCAGCATGATTGTCCACATATCCTAAAGCCAACCATTTTCATATGGGCTGCTTTAGTTCAAATGACCAAATACAAAATCTTATTGCATTTGGTCTGTTTAAAACAAAAAGGTAACATTTAGGTAACACAGTTGTGCATTGTAGTGTGGCATAACAGTCGCTCTGCATTGTGGCTTGACACACTACAATGCTCAACCAATGCGTCTTCATAGTGTGGCAGGTGCCTTGCAGAGTAACTGGTTGCGGTACAGTAATACACTGTAAGCAGTGCATTACGGCTAAATATGTGAACTATTGGTTACAGTGAAGCATACATTTTATTGACTGCATGCTTCATTGTATGCAGCACAGTGCAAAGGTAACATGTCGCCCTGGTATTGCAATCTGTCGTGTTACATTCCTGCTGTCATAAGGAACACAACCCAATGGTCACTGTGAACATAGCCTTAAGGTGGCCACACACGATACAATAAAATGATCCGATTTTATGGTAATTAGATAAAAACGATCGGATCTCCCAAAAAAATCAAAAGCTTTTTTTCATTCGACTGAAAAATCCGATCAGATTTCCCATTTTCTTCGATTTTAATCGATCCGGAATGCCAAATATTTTTCTTCAATCCTTCTAAAGATTGTATGGTGTGTGTTGGATTGTCAATTTATTAATATACACACCCTAGCAATTTTGTCAGAGTTTCCAATCATTTTTATCATAATTGGGGGAAAAATTGAACATACGTGTGTGGTTCATTGGTCATATTTTTGAAATGTTACAATCGGTCAGAAAAATTGATTGCAATTCTTAAATTGAACAGATATTTAAAAATTGTATGGTGTGTGGCCACCTTAAGAGTCTCTGTTTAGTTTGCTATCATTGGAATATCTGGAGCGATCTATGACTTTAACCACTTAACATCTCAGTCGTTTTCAGCTTATGCATCCGAGCAATGTTCACCTCCCATTCATTAGCCTATAACTTTATCACTACTAATCACAATGAACTGATCTATATCTTGTTTTTTCCGCCACCAATTAGGCTTTCTTTGGGGGGTACATTTTGCTAAGAGCCAATTTACTGTAAATGCATTTTAACAGGAAGAATAAGAAAAAAAATGAAAAAATTCATTATTTGTCAGTTTTCGGCCATTATAGTTTTAAAATAATACATGCCTCCATAATTAAAACCCACGTATTGTTATTGCCCATTTGTCACGGTTATTTCACCATTTAAATTATGTCCCTATCACAATGTATCGCGACAATATTTTATTTGGAAATAAAAGAGCATTTTTTCCGTTTTGCATACATTACTATTTACAAGCTTATAAAAAAAAAATAGAGAGAAATATTTCATCTTTACATAGATATTTAAAAAGTTTAGACCCTTAGGTAAATATTTGTTTTTTTTTTTTTTATAGTAATGTTTTTTTTTGTTTTTTTTTATTAAACATTTTATGTGGGCATTTTTGGGAGGGTGGGATATAAAAGTGTTTTATTTGGGGAAATATTGGTGTTGTGTAATGTTTTTGGGTATTTGCTTGTAGTTTTACTTTTTGGCCACAAGATGGCAATCTCGATTTTTTTTACATGACGTCACTCTAAGCGTACAATGTACGCTTAGAGGGACACAGCTTCAGAAAGAGCGAAGCTTCCGAGAGAAGCTGTCGCTTTTTCAGCGGGGGAGAGGAATCAATGATCGGGCTCCCCAGCCCGATACATTGATTCCGTGGCTACCGACTCCGCGGCCGGGAGTGCGCGTGCACGCGCGCGATCGGCCGCGGGAGCGCGCCTGTCCTCCTTGACGTTTTTATACGTCAAGGAGGACAAAGTGGTTAAAGGATACCCGAAGTGATGTGTGACATGATGAGATAGACATGGGTATGTACAGTGCCAAGCACACAAATAACTGTGCTGTGTTACTTTTTTTTTCTCTGCCTGGAATAGTTAAAAATCAGGTATGTAAGTGGCTGACTCAGTCCTGACAGGACAGTGACTACAGTGACTGACAGGAAGTGACTACAGTGTGACCCTCACTAATAAGAAATTTCAACTATAACACTTTCTTAGCAGAAAATGGCTTCTGAGAGCAGGAAAGAGGTAAAATGTTTCAAAAGTTCATAGATTTTAGCTCTAGCATACTTCAATGAATGTGTCATTGAGCAAAAACAATAAAACAGTTAAAACTTAAAAAGTAGATTTAAATATAAAATAAAACTGTGGAATATCTTAAAAAGTCATTTTTAGGAGAAGGAAGATAGATATAATTGCTTATTTCATTAGTTTATTTTCGCTGCAGGTGTCCTTTAAGCCATTTTTTTTAATGTGTAACTGTTTAATGAAAATCAGTGTCTTGTTATTGTAGCACAGATAGTTAATATTGAACTCATTATAACATGACTAAACATGCTATAACAAGTGTGTTATAATTACATGAAAGGCCTGGCTGGCACAATCAAATAATACAACCATACTCCAGAGATCAGAGGGATAATACTTAATGGAGCACTAAATACATTAGAGCAGTTTACTGACAAGAATCCCCCGAAGGATTTTGTAGATTTGTAATCTATTTCTGACAATCATTTCTTCAGGGAAAAGTAAATATAATAATTATGTTGTCAACTCAATAGCTTAACAATCTGAGAAATCATTGTCTGGAGTGAAGAGAGGAAATATAGCATCAGCCTACAGTTGGATAGTGCGTAAACCTAGCACACAGGCAGATACATATGTAAAGCACTTAATAATGACAAATAAATATGCAGAAATATGCAGCAGTGATCAGTGCATATCACTGTGACATGAAGTGTTGTCATTTTACAGTGTCAGAAATCGAACTCATTCTGTTACTTCAAAGCATTGCTAGTCTTGACATAGACAGGGAAATATAAGCATTTCACTGTCTAATGGAGTTATTTATACATTCAATATAGAATGATTATTTTTTATTTTTTTTACAAACCATCAGTTATAGCTTTATGATGCCAAACAAAAATAGATAGGCTTCATCACAACACTCTTCACATTTAGAGGTAGTGGAGAACAGGAATGACTGATCTGGAACTTTTGGCAAAAACAGAGGTGCCTTGTTTTACTAAGAGCTCCAGATCAGGTTCTCCTGTTGACTGTCTGAGGAAGAGGGTAAACACCTGAGAACAGGGCTGGCGCTGCCATAGGGGCAATTGCCCCAGGGCACTCAACCTCTGCGGGGCCCCCACACTGCTGGACACCTCTAAATTGCCTCCCTTTACTGCTCCCCAGGGCCCCTTTGCATTAAGCAGCATTAATCACTCACTGGCTGTCCTGGTGGGCAGTGGCTGCACCCTCTGTGTGCTCTTAGCTATGCTTTCTGCCTCTTCTCTAGAGATAGCCTGAGCCTCCGAAGTTCGGTTCGCACAAACTTTCGCAAACCGCAATAGACTTCAATGGAGAGGCGAACTTTGAAAACTAGAAACACTTATGCTGGCCACAAAAAAAGTGGAAAAGATGTTTCAAAGGGTCTAACACCTGGAGGGGGGCATGGCGGAGTGGGATAGACTCCAAAAGTCCCGGGGAAAAATCTGGATTTGACGCAAAGCAGCGTTTAAAGTGCAAAAGTCACATTGAATGCTAAATTGCAGGCCTAAAGTGCATTAAAACATCTTGCATGTGTACACATCAACTCACTGTGTAACGCACCGCAAACAGCTGTTTGTGCAGTGACGGCCGTGCTGGACTGCTGCGCACCATAGCGAGATTGCTCTTCCTCAGTGATATCAGGTAATGTCTGACTGCATTGTCAACTTCCGATGGTTCTTTCTCTACCATTGTTAAAGCTTACATCTATTTTTTTTTTAAATTACATTTTCTGCTGGTTGTTCAGTACCTGTAACGAGAATCTGTTATGGAGGGCAAGTCTGCCATTGTGAGTGACCACGTGTAATGGCCGGGGAATCAGAGTTTCGATTCCGGTCCAGAGTGGGAGCCTGAGAACTGGCTACCACCACCACACATCCAAGTAAGGACCCATTTGCTGTATAAGTAATGTACCTGCCCTGACCGTGTTTGCAGACCAGGCATCTGTGGTCAGATGGACCCTTGACCCAGCGCTGTGTGCCAGAGATGACACCACTTGCCTTTAACATGAATCTGTTATGGAGGGCAAGTCAGCCATTCATTCAACTGTGTAAAACTTTCGATGGTACTTTCTCAGTAGCATGGCGACCACGGGTAATGGCCGGGGAATCCTGGTTTGATTCCGTTCCGGAGTTGGAGCCTAAAAAACGGATACCACCACCACACATCCAAGGAAGGCAGCAGGCACGCTGTGGGCAAATGAGCAGGAATGGCTACCACATATCCAAAGAAGGCAGCAGGCCTGGCATGCACGTCCCGAGGTAGTGACCAAAAATAACAATACAGGAGGACTTTCTAGGCCCTGCTGTATATGACACTGATCAACTTTACAACCTGTAACGAGAATCTGTTATGGAGGGCAAGTCTGCCATCCATTCAAGTGAAAGATATGCACTGACTGCCAGGTATAATACAATGTGCAGTCACAGATGCAGTGAAAGGTATACAGTGACTGCAAATAGATGTTTGTGTAGTGACTGCCGTGCTGGACTGGTGCGCACCATGACGAGAGTGCAGCTTTCCAGCCCATATGGTCACCGGGCTGAGGTAGCTGAATGACAGAACAGTGACTGTCCAGCTGATCAAATGTGGTCTGTCCACAATGAAGCAATAACCTTATTATCGTGGGTGTGCCCCCATTCCCCCCCCGAGACACTCATATAGCCGGCGGCCATTGCTTCATTGTGATACGCAAGCCCCTTTAACGCAGCAAGGTAATGATCACGAAGGGGAATTGGCACATGTACATGCCTTTTGTTTTGTTGGTACAGCTGCAGTGCAGCCAGAAAAATTAGGCAGGCATGTACACGCACCAGAAAAATTATTATAGCGGCCGCTGCTAGCAGCGGTCTTAAAAATTCAGGAATCCATCTGGAGTCCTGGACCCTGTTGGTGGTGGCGGAGAAGGCAGTCAAGCGGCCTGCGGGCAGAGGTGCTGTGTGGGGAGCGATTTAGTCTTGGGGCAGACAGTCACACGGCGTGCAGGCAGAGATGCTGTGTGTGGGGACTGACTTAATCTTCGGGCGGGCAGTAGCCTTCTGGGATCCATGCCTCATTCATTTTGATAAAGGTGAGGTACTGAACACTTTTGTGACTTAAGCGACTTCTCTTCTCAGTGACAATGCATCCAGCTGCGCTGAAGGTCCTTTCTGACAGGACGCTTGAGGAAGGGCAAGACAGAAGTTGGATGGCAAATTGGGACAGCTCTGGCCACAGGTCAAGCCTGCGCACCCAGTAGTCCATCGCTGCTCATACTGTCGATGGTTCTTTCTCTACCATTGTTAAAGAAAGCGCACGGCCGGGGAGTCAGGGTTCGATTCCAGTCCGGAGTTGGAGCCTGAGAAACGGCTACCACCACACATCCAAGGAAGACAGCAGGCATGGCATGCAAGTCCCGAGGTAGTGACAAAAAATAGCAATACAGGAGGACTTTCAAGGCCCTGCTGTATATGACACTACTAATCGACTTTACTACCTTTAACAAGAATCTGTTATGGAGGGCAAGTCTGCCATCCATTCAAGTGAAAGGTATGCACTGACTGCCAGGTATAATACAATGTACAGTCACAGATGCAGTGAAAGGTATGCAGTGACTGGTATTACAATACAATGTGCAGCTGTAACACAGGTGCAGTTATCAGGTATGCTCGGAGTGGTATATTACACAGCGTGCGGTCACACAGGTACTGTGAACAATTGTGCAATGACTGGTATTACAAATGTGCATCTGTCACACACACACACACACACACACACAGGTACTGGACAGGCACAGTGACACTGCATGCGCTTACGTAGGTAGGTGGGTGCACTGAAGTCAACAACAGGTAGTAGGTATATGCAGTGATGGGTATTACGATGTGCACCTGGCACACACACAGGTAGTCACTGAATGTGCAGGGCCTGGCAGTGACACACACAGTAGGAATTACCAAGGCTTTCTATGCAACACAAGTGTCAGTGGGCTACACAAAAAAAAATAGATCACAAGAACAAGATTAGCTCTCAAAAGAGCTGTCGAGGGGTGCTGTTTTAGCAATAAGAATGAGCAAGGAGCAAGCTAAGAAGCCTACAAGAGCCTAACTAAGCTTTCCCTATGAGAGTCTGCAGCAGCTTTCCCCTTCTCTAATTAATGCAGACACATGAGTGAGTGATTTAGCAGGGAAGAGGAGAGAAATCGGCACTAGATGCTGACTTGGCTATATCAACTGTTCCTCCAGTAAGTATTATATCCAGGCAAAAGCAAGTGAGATTCTCCGGGCACCAAATGGATTTGCAAGTCACCTTTAATAAACTCCCAGCACCTTCATAGATACATACAACAATTCTAAGCCTTACAGCTGTTTCACAGGATAAACCTGCTTCTTCAGAGGCAGAAGATACAAAGTATGGCATAAAAAACACGATATATATAGAGAGAAATACATTAGCATCAAGTCTTACCAAACGCTGCAGGTTTCCCGCACTGCCGAGCGCGCGCCAGAGTGAAGCGCCGCCCCGAGCCGGTCAGTCCGCCCGCTGGAGGAGGCACGCCCCCTTGCTTGGGAGCGTGCAATGGGATTTCCCCAAGCGTCACGTGACCAAAGTCACGTGAACCGCATATCTCACTTCCTCCGCTTTCTAATTGGCTGCCGGTATCAGTGCGGAGACTGCAGAGCGTAACCTAGACAACCAGGCACACCGTTTGAAGACCTGAAACAACAAAGAAAAAAAACAGCATTTAGTACGCATTCACAATGCGCCATGTAAACGTCTTAAAACAGGTATATAAATGCGGCAAAAAGGAAGAGGAAACTGATGGATAGACGTAAACGTCCGCATTATATGCGGATCATTGGTGGCATAGAACCAAAGTTGCATGGAAAAATACGAATTCAGTTCATATATAGAAAAATTAGAAATTCAGTTCATATAAAGAAGAGGTACCTCCAAAAGAGGAAGAGAGGATTAATACATACAAAGGGGGGAAATTAGGCTGAAGCTACTTAGCACACTATTTATCAAATGGTTAAAAGATGAACAGAAGTGGGCTGGAAATGAAGGCAACAGTACTCCAAACCGCTGCTATTAATGTTTGTCCAAAAAACACCAAAGTTCATTTCTCTCATTGAGACCCATCCTACTACACGCTCCTGTAAGGGAAATAAGTCTTGCCTCCTCCCTTCGCAGGAGTTGATCCCTAGATCCCCCTCTACGTGGGGCAGACACCAATTTGAGACCACAAAATCTTAAACATTCAGCATTACCTGCATGTAGATCCCTGATATGAGCAATCAACCTACCAGCCCCCTTACCAGTTTCGATGGACTTATAGTGCTCCTGGAATCGGGTCTTAATCGGACGCGTGGTCTTGCCAATGTAGAACCTCATACATGGGCAAAACACCACATACACTGTAAATTCAGTTCCACAGTGTATACAGTCCTTAATCTGCACCGTATAGCCACCCAGCTGTATACTTTTGCACGGCCAAAATTGATGGCAATGACAGCAATTGTGGCAACGGAAATTGCCCTTAGGTCAGGTTCACCAAGGTCCCCGAATTCACTACTGACCAATCTATCACCGATAGTCGGGGCCCGACGAAACGTTATCATTGCTCTTTCGGGCAACCGTTTTTCCCAATTAGGGCGGCTGCGCAGCTCGACCCAATTCCTTGAGACAGCCTTTCGAATCTTGTCTGACATAGGGGAAAAATCAAAGACAAAAGGCACATTGGCTTTATGATCAACAGAATTATTCTTAATGCTTCTTTTGCCTGTACCTCTTTTCAGGATATCCTCTCGTCCACGGCTATCAGCCTTATTAAAGGCCTCAATCAGAAGAGAGAGAGGGTACCCTCGGTTTAAAAGTCTGTACCCTAACTCCCTACTCTGGGCAATGAAATCACCATGTTTGCTATTGTTTCTTTTGAGACGTAAGAATTGACTGTATGGAATGCTGTTCACAACATGACGGGGGTGATAACTACGTCTATCCATCAGTTTCCTCTTCCTTTTTGCCGCATTTATATACCTGTTTTAAGACGTTTACATGGCGCATTGTGAATGCGTACTAAATGCTGTTTTTTTTCTTTGTTGTTTCAGGTCTTCAAACGGCGTGCCTGGTTGTCTAGGTTACGCTCTGCAGTCTCCGCACTGATACCGGCAGCCAATTAGAAAGCAGAGGAAGTGAGATATGCGGTTCACGTGACTTTGGTCACGTGACGCTTGGGGAAATCCCATTGCACGCTCCCAAGCAAGGGGGCGTGCCTCCTCCAGCGGGCGGACTGACCGGCTCGGGGCGGCGCTTCACTCTGGCGCGCGCTCGGCAGTGCGGGAAACCTGCAGCGTTTGGTAAGACTTGATGCTAATGTATTTCTCTATATATATATCGTGTTTTTTATGCCATACTTTGTATCTTCTGCCTCTGAAGAAGCAGGTTTATCCTGTGAAACAGCTGTAAGGCTTAGAATTGTTGTATGTATCTATGAAGGTGCTGGGAGTTTATTAAAGGTGACTTGCAAATCCATTTGGTGCCCGGAGAATCTCACTTGCTTTTGCCTGGACATGAGTGAGTGAAAAGCCTGACGCTGCCTGCCTTTTATAAGGGGGGAGTGGCTCCAGGAGGAATTGTAGCCTGATTGGCTACAATGTGCCTGCTGACTGTGATGTAGAGGGTCCCTCTACAGTTGACCCTCATGATGCACTATGGGGGCGAACCGAACTTCCGGAAGTTCGCCGGGAACCATTCGCCGGTGAACCGTTCGGGCCATCTCTACTCTTCTCTATCCGGCGCATGTTTACACATAACACAAGCCAGACTGGAGAGGCAGGCAGCATGGCTGAATAGTGCATGGACATTACAGCAGCCAGTGAGTGATTACTGTTGTATGAGGGGGCCTCGGCGAGCAGTGGGATAATGACCATTGGGGGGGCCCTGCTTAAGTTTGACCTAGGGCCCTGGGGCTCCTTAAACCGGTTGCAAAATCATTGGAGTATACAATTAAGTATACAGGAAAGTTTTTAGTTTTTTTACCTGATACTAACTAATCGAGTCTTCTATATGGGGAGGTTAGCCCACTACTATCTCCCTTTTTAAACTGTTTTTAGTATATTTTATCCCGCCTGGTACTTCTCTCTGTTCCGATTTACTATTGTACAGTTCATTTCTATGCTGCTAAATTCTTGATATAGGGACTCCAGTATTCCATTAATGCGTATAAAGCTCTGGGGGAGTTATGTAAACAGATGATAGCGGCAAGATGAATCGAAGAATTAACACTTTTGATCTTTGCTGCTTGCTAGTATCCTAAGACAACCATCCCACATATTAGTGATACAATAACAAGGTAGATGCCACAAAAGGTTCTGAACATATATAAACACTGCTAAAATAGTGCACCTACTTCATAACTTTAAAATATAAGAATGCTTTTAAAATCCGTATTCTATGTTTGCATACAGAAGGGGATATTACCTAATTACTTAAGTTAAAAATAAAACATGAATGATATTCCATTAAAACCCTGAAGCTAAAATCAAAGGCTTGCAGGAATTTCAAACTGTCAGATTAGAAGTTAGTGTAGGTACAATCAATCAACTTCTATCTGACTTTTTGCTGTGGGAATTGAATATGCTATGAGTATTGGCAGGGAAGCAATTTAGCAGAGAGTATTCCTAACTCTAATTGTGTTAAACATTGGTTGCTATGGTCAAAATATGGTATAATACCTTAAATAAACTGTGTGCAGTCATGCTCGAATGTACCCAAATTCGTTTTGAGTACATTCGAATTTGGGTCCGGGTCAAATTCGGATTCGGCTGTGATCAGAACTAGTGTTGGGCGAACACCTGGATGTTTGGGTTCGCGAACGTTCGCCGAACATGGCCGCAATGTTCGGATGTTCGCGCTGAACTCCGAACATAATGGAAGTCAATGGGGACCCGAACTTTCGTGCTTTGTAAAGCCTCCTTACATGCTACATACCCCAAATTTACAGGGTATGTGCACCTTGGGAGTGGGTACAAGAGGAAAAATTTTTTAGCAAAAAGAGCTTATTGTTTTTGAGAAAATCGATTTTAAAGTTTCAAAGGGAAAACTGTCTTTTAAATGCGGGAAATGTCTGTTTTCTTTGCACAGGTAGCATGCATGTTGCCGCCATGCAGTCATAAATGTAATAAAGATAAGAGTTTCCATAAACAGGGACCGGCAACGCTAACCCAGCCAGCAGCAGCACACGTGATGGAACAGGAGGAGGCGCAGGAGGAGAAGGCCACGCTTTCAGACACAACAACCCAGGTCTTGCATGAGGACAAGAAGCGTGCGGATAGCATGCATTTTTCCGCCATGCAGTCATAAATGTAATAAAGATAAGAGGTTCAATAAACAGGGACCGGAAACGCTAACTCATCACAGATGGTCATTGTTCATGTTACTTGGTTGGGGTCCGGGAGTGTTGCGTAGTCGTTTCCAATCCAGGATTGATTCATTTTAATTTGAGTCAGACGGTCTGCATTTTCTGTGGAGAGGCGGATACGCCGATCTGTGACGATGCCTCCGGCAGCACTGAAACAGCGTTCCGACATAACGTAGCTGCCGGGCAAGCCAGCACCTCTATTGCGTACATTGCCAGTTCGTGCCAGGTGTCTAGCTTCGATACCCAATAGTTGAAGGGTGCAGATGGATTGTTCAACACAGCTACGCCATCTGACATGTAGTCCTTGACCATCTTCTCCAGGCGATCGGTGTTGGAGGTGGATCTGCATGCTTGCTGTTCTGTGGGCTGCTGCATGGGTGTCAGAAAATTTTCCCACTCCAAGCACACTGCCGATACCATTCCCTTTTGGGCACTAGCTGCGGCTTGTGTTGTTTGCTGCCCTCCTGGTCGTCCTGGGTTTGCGGAAGTCAGTCTGTCTGCGTACAACTGGCTAGAGGAGGGGGAGGATGTCAATCTCCTCTCTAAAGTCTCCACAAGGGCCTGCTGGTATTCTTCCATTTTGACCTGTCTGACTCGTTCTTCAAGCAGTTTTGGAACATTGTGTTTGTACCGTGGATCCAGAAGGGTATAAACCCAGTAATTGGTGTTGTCCAGAATGCGCACAATGCGTGGGTCGCGTTCAATGCAGTCTAGCATGAATTGAGCCATGTGTGCCAGAGTCCTGCCAGAATCCTCATCATCCTCTTGTGAGCGTTGTGATAGTTGTTGTGATGCATCATAGTACTCACCTCCCTCCTGGTCTGCTTCTGCTGACCATTCGCGCTGAATTGTGGAAGTCCAACGTGCACCGCTCTGGCCCTCGTCAGTGGTGGCATGAAATTCCTGCTCCAACTCCAGCTGTTCCTCCTCCTCTTCTTCGTCATAGCTGCTGGGGCCAGCGTTCCCTGAGGTGGATGGCCTGATGTTGGTACCATCACGCTGATCGTTTTCTCCTTCAGATTCCCCCAGTTGCATCAGGACAGCTGTTTCCTTGATTTTCAACATTGACTTCTTCAGTAAACACAGCAGTGGTATGGTAATGCTGACTGAAGAGTTGTCACTGCTCACAAGCAACGTGGATTGCTCAAAATTTTGGAGGACTTGGCAGAGGTCCAACATGTTGGCCCAATCGGATCCACAGAAACTTGGCAGCTGTCCGGATGCGCCTCGGTACTGCGCCGTCATGTACTGGACCACTGCACTCTTCTGCTCGCAAAAGCGGGCTAGCATGTGCAGCGTAGAATTCCAGAGTGTAGGGACATTACACAGCAAGCGATGGTGGGGGAGATTGAAGTGCTCCTGCATCTTGGCGAGTGCTCCCGAAGCAGTACTGGAATTTCTACAATGTTTGGCCACTCGTCGCACCTTCAACAGAAGATCGGCCACGCCTGGGTATGTCCTCAGGAACCGCTGAACTACTAGGTTCATCACGTGCGCCAGGCAAGGGATGTGTGTCAGCTTAGCCAACCTTAAAGCGCGAATGAGATTACTCCCATTATCACACACAACCATGCCCGGTTTCAGGTCCAGCGGTGCCAGCCACAAATCCGTCTGTTCCTTTATTCACCTCCAAATTTCCTCCCCTGTGTGCTGCTTATCCCCAAGGCAGATCAGCTTCAGCAACGCTTGCTGACGCATGCCAACAGCTGTGCTGCACTGCTTCCACGATCCTACTGCTGCTGGGTTAGCGTTTCCAGATGAGGTACAGCTTTGAGATGCGTTGGAGGAGAAGGAGTCAGAGAGGTAGGTGCTGCTGTTGTTATCCAGTGGGAGGGACGGCGGTGCAGCTGTTTGCGACGTGGGCAACACCCGCGCCGTAGCAGGTGAGGAATCGCTGCCAGGCTCCACAAGGTTCACCCAGTGCGCGGTAAGAGAGATGTATCGACCCTGGCCGAACGCACTCGTCAAGGTGTCAGTGGTGAGGTGAACCTTGCAGGCAACGGCATTCTTTAAGCTTCGGGTTATTTTGCTGACCATGTGCTCATGCAACTCAGGCACTGCAGAGCGTGCAAAGTGGTAGCGGCTGGGAACCACGTAACGTGGGATGGCCACTGACATCATGCCCTTGAAGCTGTTTGTCTCCACCACTCGATATGGCAGCATTTTGCAGGCCAGAAGCTTGGCTATGCTGGCTGTTAGTGCCACGGCCCGGGGGTCATTTGCTGGCAATTTCCTCTTGCGCTCAAGCATCTCCGAGACAGACAACTGAACCGTAGGGCTGCACACTGAACGGCTGTTGGTTGTTGTGTTTGATGACTGGGAGACCTCAAGAGCACTATTCCGGAAAGTGACAGTGTCAGCGTCGTCTGATGTTTGTGAATGTTGTTGCGAACCACGCAATGGCTGGGCTACTGCTGCTGCTGAGGAGGGTCTGGTGGTGAGTCTGGTGACCCCAAGGGAGGCAGTGTTGCTGGTACCCTGTCCTGGCGGCCACAGAGTGGGATGTTTGGATACCATGTGGCGGGTCATGCTGGTGGTGGAGAGGTTGTTAATATGTTTCCCCCTGCTCAGGCGGGTCTTGCACACCTTGCAAATCACCATGGTACCATCCTCACTGCAGTCTTCAAAGAAAAGCCAGACTTTGGAGCACCTGCCTTGCTGGCGATTTCTGTTTGCGCCTCTTTTTTGTCTCACTTGAACTTCCACGCTTGTGGTGCCTGAAATTTCGCGCCACCTACCTTGTGGCACAAGGCGAACTCATGCAGCAGCGGGTTCTTCAACAGACTCATCTGTGCTGCTGCTACGACGGCGATGTTCTACTTCACATACAAAATCTGGGTCTCTGTCAACATTGTCCATACCCTCCTCCTCTTCCATCTCCTCAAACTCGTCGTCATATGTGATTGTGTGCCGCCGCCGCCGTGGAGTAGAGCTCCCCACAACAACCTCTGCGCAGCACACTCCAACGTCGTCTTCAAGATCTTCTCGGCCGACCTCCTGCAATTGAAACCCCTCCTGCCCAACTTGCTCTGGGATTTGGGTTTCAAAGTCCTCGCACTTGCCTTGCATTTCAGTGCGCGGTGCATTTCCCACAGTCAATGGTTGTGAATCTGGGCACAACATTTCTGGCTGTTCCATTGACCTTTGAAAGGTGGAAGTTTGTTGGGCTGGGAATAGCTCCTGCGAATACTCCATTGTGTCCTGAGGAAATTCTTCGGACTGGTTATTTTGCAGTTGTGTGCGTGGTGTCGCTGCCGGTTGTGTCAGCTTTGTGCCCACTGGCTCCTTGTAACTGGCTGAGGACTCGGACCTCGTGCGTGATGTGCTGGTGCTGCTTAACCCACTGCTGGACACTTGAGAGGTCATCCAATTAATTATCTGGTCCTGTTCTTTTGGATTTGTGAGGGTTGATTTCCTGGACAACATGGGCAGTATTGAGTGGGTTTTCTTCGGTGCTCCACGGTGGCCTGTACGTGAACCGTCAGGGGGAACACCTCTTCCCTTGCCCCTCCCTCTTTCACAGGATTTCTTCTTCATTTCACTTATCCTTAAAGTACATGCTGACTGGCAGCAGTACAGTGGCAGTACAGAAATGCTATACAGTGGCGGGTGAGCGGTGTACTACTGTTCCCAGCAGAGACACAGAGTGGCAGTAAACACAATGCTATATAGTGTGGGTGAGCGGTGTACTACTATTCCCAGCAGCGACACAGAGCACAATGCTATACAGGGTGAGCGGTGTACTACTGTTCCCAGGAGACACACAGAGTGGCAGTAAACACAATGCTATATGGTGTGGGTGAGCAGTGTACTACTATTCCCGGCAGCAGCGACACAGAGCACAATGCTATACAGGGTGAGCAGTGTACTACTGTTCCCAGCAGAGACACAGAGTGGCAGTAAACACAATGCTATATAGTGTGGGTGAGCGGTGTACTACTATTCCCAGCAGCGACACAGAGCACAATGCTGTACAGGGTGAGCGGTGTACTACTGTTCCCAGCAGACACACAGAGTGGCAGTAAACACAATGCTATATAGTGTGGGTGAGTGGTGCACTACTGTTCCCAGCAGCAACACAATGACTGGGGGGACCCTGGCTAGCCTGGCTGGAGAGAGAACTACCCTGCCTGCCTACCCAAAGCTAAACCCACAGACAAATGGCGGAGAAATGACGTGGATCGGGTATTTATTTACCCGAACCATGTGACCCGTTCAGCCAATCAGAGCGCGTTCGGGTCCGAACCACGTGACCTGTTCGGCCAATCACAGCGCTAGCCGAACGTTCGGGTAACGTTCGGCCATGCGCTCTTAGTTCGGCCATATGGCCGAACGGTTTGGCCGAACACCATCGGGTGTTCGGCCGAACTCGAACATCACCTGAACAGGGTGATGTTCTGCAGAACCCGAACAGTGGCGAACACTGTTCGCGCAACACTAATCAGAACCATAGAATTTGATTTGAATTCGAGTCATGATCGGTAATTGAATTCGGGTAATAGCCATGATCACGAATTCGGATGGTTTTAAAGCAATTTTGTTTTTAAAGGGAAATCACAATTAAATAGGTGTAATTAAAAAAAATTGATGGAAATTTTTTTTTGGCCTCCTCCTCCTTCTTCTTCCATAATTTTGTGGAACCTGACGGGGGGAACACAGACAGCAGGAGGTAAAATACAGCAGCAGGAGGAGGAGAAGAAGGAGTGACGTGTGGCAATGGGCAATGTAACGGGCCATGGCACCTAGTATTAGTACCATGGCTGTAATAATAAACACCAACAGCAGAAGGTTCCGGACAGCAGTCATGAAGCCCACATTGTGTCCAATACACAACTGGAATAATTTATAGAAAAGGACTTAGATTCAAAGAACGAGGAGGTATAGTGCAGTTTTGGCAAAATCTTGTAGAAAAACTTTATTGGTACAAAATATCAAAAAATATTAAAAGCTTTTTCAATTCCACGTAATTAGTCTTCATATGATCAATTCAATACAATAAGACAGGAATAATTGAAACTGATTGGTAAATATTATATTCTGGCTTGATGCAATTTTAAAAGAGGTTTTGTATTTTACAGGCAACGACACGTTCGTTTCGGGCTCCTTATGTCGTAAATTTGCCCTTCATCAGGCCGTAATACACATTTCTAGAAAGCAAGCAATAAAAACAGATATTACAAATCAGAACTCAAAAAAATATAAGCTCAAAGAAGAACAAAAAAGCAAAGGAAAAAAGCTTCACCATTGTGATTTCCGGTATGTAATACACCTGGTTCTGAAAAAGTTCTGAACCTACATACCAAAAAGGGAAATTGAAATGTAGACACCAAACCCTACAGTGATCATATAAAAGCTCATGCCATAAGAAAGAGAAAGAGAAAATCAGAAAGAAAAAAGCCATAGTTTTCCCTTAGAGGGGAATCCAGAGCAGGTCTGCACCATGGGCTAGTGAATATCAGTCCATGCATCACTGCTAATAACTAAGAATCCCAAAGGTCACAGGCAATTCTAGTGCAAAAAAACTAAGATCATTAGAGCAACAAGAATCCACCAGTATAATATAAAGAACGCAGTTCAATGGAAAGACATTCAAGATACAGTATTTTAAGCACAATGTAGGATACACAAGCACAAACCTGTATGGCGGAAAAAACAGCGCAATGCCAGAAAATTACAAAAAATTGAGCACAGGCATCCGGACCAAGCAGTAGAGGTGTACCGAACGGTTCGCCGGCGAACGGTTCCAGGCGAACATTGGGGGTTTGCGTTCGCCTGCGCCAGGCGAATTTTTCCGGAAGTTCGATTCGCCCCATAATGCACTATGAGGGTCAACTTTGACCCTCTGCATCACAGTCAGCAGGCACATTGTAGCCATTCAGGCTACAGTAAGCCCTGGAGCCCCACCCCCCCCTTATATAAGGCAGCCTCCGGCGGCCATTACAGTCACTTGTGTGCCTGCTAGAGAGAGGAAAGGGACAGCTGCTGCAGACTTTTTCTCTTAGGGACAGATTAGTTAGGTTCTAGGCTGCTTTGCTTGTTCCTGACTGATTAATATTGCTTTTAAAGCACCCAGCAACAGCTCTTTTCAGAGCTCAACCTGTACATTTTTTTTTCTGACACTTTTGTTGCATGCACAGCCTTGCTAATTGATAGTGTGTGTGCCACTGCCAGCAGCCCAGCACATTCAGTGACTGACTGCCTGTGTGTGTGACAGAGAGCTGCACATTGTACTACCCAGTACTGCATATACCCCAGTACCTGTTGTGTTTACTTAACCCACCTCATCACTGCATATACCTAGCTTTGTGTTGAGTGAACCCAGCTCACTGCATCTAACTACCCAGTACCTGTTGTGTTTACTTAACCCACCTCATCCAGGGGCGGAGCTTGGGGGGGTCGGGGTAGGACAGGTGCCCCCGGGCGCTGGGTCCCTAAGGGCGCCCAGCACGATGTCTTTTTTTTTTTTTAATCTTCTTCCTTTGCTCGGGAGTCAGGGCCAAGCTCAGCCAGTCTTGGCTGTGTGACGTCACATGCCGCCGCCGCCGCGCAAGGTGCAGCACTAATGGAGCGCAGGGCCAGCTGGAACCAATCACTGATAAGGAGGAGGGTCCAAGGCTCACAGGGAAGTAAGTGTGTGCGAGTGTGGAGGGGGGGCGGAGTAGAGCGGAGCAAGCAGCCAGTGGTCTTTGCAAATGCTGCTTGCCCAATGCCCACCCTCCAATCATGCTGCCTCCTGGCCGCCTCAGCTCCGCCCCCAGAGTACTGCTCTACCCACCCTTCAATTCTGCGGCTGCCTCAGCTTCGCCCCAGAGTGCTTCCCGCCCTCCAAGCTACTACTACCCACCCCACGTGCGGTTTGTTGCCCCGCAGCATCCACACTCTTGCTGTGACTTGCCGCTCCAGCAACTACCACAAGGAGAAAAGACAAGCAAAGAAATAAGAATATGGTGAGTATGTTCTGTCAGTGTCTCCTCTCCACTTGACTGTACTGTGACTGTAAACCTCCTCCCCACCCAGCCAGTGTCACCCTCCTCCCCACACAGCCAGTGTCACCCTCCTCCCCACCTTGTGTCACCCTCCTACCCACCCAGTCAGTGTCACCCTCTTCCCCACCTTGTCACCCTCCTCCCCACCCAGTCAGTGTCACCCTCCTCCCCACCCAGTCAGTGCCACCATCTTCCCCACCTTGTCACCCTCCTCCCCACCCAGTCAGTGCCACCCTCTTCCCCACCTTGTCACCCTCCTCCCCACCCAGTCAGTGTCACCCTCCTACCCACCCAGTCAGTGTCACCCTCTTCCCCACCTTGTCACCCTCCTCCCCACCCAGTCAGTGTCACCCTCCTCCCCACCTTGTCACCCTCCTCACCACCCAGTCAGTGCCACCCTCCTCCCCACCCAGTCAGTGCCACCATCTTTCCCACCTTGTCACCCTCCTCCCCACCCAGGCAGTGCCACCCTCTTCCCCACCTTGTCACCCTCCTCCCCACCCAGTCAGTGTCACCCTCCTCCCCACCTTGTGTCACCCTCCTCCCCACCCAGTCAGTGTCACCCTCCTCCCCACCCAGTCAGTGTCACCCTCCTCCCCACCCAGCCAGTGTCACCCTCCTACCCACCCAGTCAGTGTCACCCTCTTCCCCACCTTGTCACCCTCCTCCCCACCCAGTCAGTGTCACCCTCCTACCCACCCAGTCAGTTTCACCCTCTTCCCCACCTTGTCACCCTCCTCCCCACCCAATCAGTGTCACCCTCCTCCCCACCTTGTCACCCTCCTCACCACCCAGTCAGTGCCACCCTCCTCCCCACCCAGTCAGTGCCACCATCTTTCCCAACTTGTCACCCTCCTCCCCACCCAGGCAGTGCCACCCTCTTCCCCACCTTGTCACCCTCCTCCCCACCCAGTCAGTGTCACCCTCCTCCCCACCTTGTGTCACCCTCCTCCCCACCCAGTCAGTGTCACCCTCCTCCCCACCCAGTCAGTGTCACCCTCCTCCCCACCCAGCCAGTGTCACCCTCCTACCCACCTTGTGTCACCCTCCTACCCACCCAGCCAGTGTCACCCTCCTACCCACCTTGTGTCACCCTCCTACCCACCCAGCCAGTGTCACCTTCCTACCCACCTTGTGTCACCCTCCTCCCCACCCAGTCAGTGCCACCATCTTCCCCACCCAGTCAGTGTCACCCTCCTCCCCACCCAGCCAGTGTCACCCTCCTACCCACCTTGTGTCACCCTCCTACCCACCCAGCCAGTGTCACCCTCCTACCCACCTTGTGTCACCCTCCTACCCACCCAGCCAGTGTCACCCTCCTACCCACCTTGTGTCACCCTCCTCCCCACCCAGTCAGTGCCACCCTCCTTCCCACCCAGTCAGTGCCACCCTCCTCCCCACCTTGTGTCACCCTCCTCCCCACCCAGTCAGTGTCACCCTCCACCTCACCTTGTGTCACCCTCCTCCCCACCCAGTCAGTGTCACCCTCCTCCCCACCTTGTGCCACTCTCCTCCCCACCCAGTCAGTGTCACCCTCCTCTCCCCTCAGTCAGTGTCATCCTCCTCCCCACCTTGTGCCACTCTCCTCCCCACCCAGCCAGTGTCACCCTCCTCCGCACCCAGTCAGTGTCACCCTCCTCCGCACCCAGTCAGTGTCACCCTCCTCCGCACCCAGTCAGTGTCACCCTCCTCCGCACCCAGTCAGTGTCACTCTCCTCCGCGTCACCCTCCTCCGCACCCAGTCAGTGTCACCCTCCTTCTTACCTTGTGTTACCCTCCTCCCCACCCAGTCAGTGTCAACCTCCTCCCCACCTTGTGTTCTCCCTCCTTTCCCACCCAGTCAGTGTCTCTCTCCTTTCCCACTCAGTCAGTGTTGCCCTCCTCCCCACAGTGTGTTGCCCTACTCCCCACCCAGTCAGTGTAACCCTCCTCCCCACCCAGTGTCACCTATCCCAACCCACTCAAAAGCTCCATCCCACCAGCTCCCAGTGGTCAGGAACATTTAGTGCATTTATGTCTGAGGTTATATTTGCTGCATTTCATGTATGTATGTGCATCTCACACGTTTGCTCCATTTCATGAGTGGGAGGTTACGTTTACTGAAATTTTAACGTGTGAGAGGTAATGTTTACCTCATTTCCTATTTGCTGCATTTCATGTGTCAGAAGTAACGTTTGCCTCATTGCATGTGTTGGGGAATCGTTTGCTGTATTTCATTTGTTGAAAGTAACGGTTGTTGTATATCATGTGTAGGAGGTAATGATATTTGTATTTCATGTGTCAGAGGTAATGGTTCTTGCATTTCATATATAGGAGGTAATGGTTCTTGCATGTCTTGTGTCAAAGGTAACAGTTGCTACATTTATTACTTGATGGTCATAGTTGGCTGCATTTTCTGCTTTGGAGTTATTGTTGATGCTTTTTGAGCTTTGGGGGCTCATGATTACTAAATGGTATGTATTCCGCAGTTTCTGCAGATTTATCGTCTGCACATCCATGATGTGAATATCTTATTTCACCACATCATGGGGGAAACGCTGCTTTCTTATGTGTTGTGGGGAATGTTGTCTAATTATCTGTAAGGTGGCCACTAATGATATCATTTCCAGAATGATTGTTTACGAACGATTCTTATGAAAGATCGGAAACTATCGTTTGGGACCACTAATGGGCAAAAATCTCTTAACCAATCCGATCAGATTGACGGAATCGAACTGGAAATCTGATCGATTTTATTAATCTGACTGGATTGGTTAGGAGATTTTTGTCCATAAGTGTTTCCAAACAATCATTTTCCAATCGTTAATTTGTAAATCATTCATAAACAATTGTTCTGCAAATGGTGTCATTAGTGGCCATAAAGGGTCACTTTGAAGAGAATTAATAGCATTATCTTAATAAAATGCAATATGTATTGCCATAATGCCATTGATGCTGCTGTGCTCTGCATACTTCCCCCGAACCCCCTCCTTGCCTGTCTTCCTATTACAGGGCACAGTAAGCAGGGAAGTGCTCACGAGTAGGTCACTACTCGAATCCGTGATTAAAATGAGGCTTAATTGCCTCAGGTGTACGGCTGGGAGAGACGGGGTTACTTACCCATACGTCTGCGGTCCTCTATGCGTTCCAAACGTCTTGCACGCATCCTATTGGACGCGTTGCAAGACTCCCTACCGCGCACTTCAGGCTTGAAGGCAGAAGCGCACTAGTGAGTCTTGCAATGCGTCCAATAAGATGCGTGCAAGACGTTTGGAAAGCATAGAGGACCTGCGGACTTATGGGTAAGTAACCCCCTCTCTCCCAGCCGCACACCTGAGGCAATTAAGCCTCATTTTAATCACAGATTCGAGTAGTGACCTACTCGTGAGCGCTTCCCTGACAGTAAGCAGGCAAGGATCAGATGCACCCTTAGCTGTGAAGCTCCACCCCCCATCTTTTGACAATGGTGCAGCCTGCCAGATCCAGTACTATCCAGCTTCAGACACACATATGCAGTAGCTGTAAGCTGCAACCTGGCTGGCTGCTGTAAGTTTTCTGCCTGCCTACTGGCTACTGTGATCGCTCACTCCCAGACACCGCCCCCCCCCCTTTTCACTACTGACCAAGGCTTACAGCCCACTGTATACCACACCACCAGGCATGCCTGAGGCCCCTAGCCAGAGATCCACTAGGCTGGAGCCCAGCACCACCATGCCTTAGCCAGATGCCTCCAGCCAGGCCCCACCAGACCTGAGGCTTACTGCCCACTAGGCCTGAGCTCAGAGGAGCTCACGCTCTAATGCTACCATACTCCTAGCCTAATGTCTTCCCATATTATGTATTTATATAGCACTGAAATCCTCTGCAGCACATTACAGAGTACATAGTCATGTCACTGGCTGTCCTCAGAGGAGCTCACACTCTAATCCTAGCATAGTCATAGTCTAATGTCCTACCATATTATTATTATGTATTTATATGTATTTATATAGCACTGACATCTCCTGCACCACATTACAGAGTACATAGTCATGTCACTGGCTGTCCTCAGAGGAGCTCACACTCTAATCCTAGCATAGTCATAGTCTAATGTCCTACCATATTCTTATTATGTATTTATATGTATTTATATAGCACTGACATCTCCTGCACCACATTACAGAGTACATAGTCATGTCACTGACTGTCCTCAGAGGAGCTCACACTCTAATCCTACCATAGTCATAGTGTAATGTCCTACCATATTAGTATTATGTATTTATATAGCACTGACATCTTCTGCAGCATTTTACAGAGTACATAGTCATGTCACTGACTGTCCTCAGAGGAGCTCACACTCTAATCCTACCATAGTCATAGTGTAATGTCCTACCATATTATTATTATGTATTTATATAGCACTGACATCTCCTGCAGCACATTACAGAGTACATAGTCATGTCACTGACTGTCCTCAGAGGAGCTCACAATCTAATCCTACCATAGTCATAGTGTAATGTCCTGACGTATTATTATGTATTTATTTAGCACTGACATCTTCTGCAGCACATTACAGAGTACATAGTCATGTCACTGACTGTCCTCAGAGGAGCTCACAATCTAATCCTACCATAGTCATAGTCTAATGTCCTACCATATTATTATTATGTATTTATATAGCAGTGACATCTCCTGCAGCACATTACAGAGTACATAGTCATGTCACTGACTGCCCTCAGAGGAGCTCACAATCTAATCCTACCATAGTCATAGTCTAATGTAGGATATTATTATGTATTTATATAGCACTGACATCCTCTGCAGCACATTACAGAGTACATAGTCATGTCACTGGCTGTCCTCAGAGGAGCTCACAATCTAATCTCTGCCATAGTCATATCTCCACCCAAGCCATGCCCACATTCTGATGCATGGTAACACCCATTTTTTTGCATGCCACTGGACTGTCTGGGTCAGGGCGCAAAAACTGTCTTTGTCCCCGGGCACTGAAAACCCTAGCTACGCCTCTGACCTCATCACTGCATATACCTAGCGTTGTGTTGAGTGAACCCAGCTCACTGCATCTAAGTCTAACTACCTGTTGTGTTGAGTGAGAACCCACCTCACTGCATCTTAAGTACCTTTACTGTATACTGTTCAGTGAACCCAGCTCACTGCATCTAACTACCCAGTACCTGTTGTGTTTACTTAACCCACATCATCACTGCATATACCTAGCGTTGTGTTGAGTGAACCCAGCTCACTGCATCTAACTACCTGTTGTGTTGAGTGTGAACCCACCTGGCCACCTCACTGCATCTAACTACCTGTTGTGTTGAGTGAGAACCCACCTCACTGCATATAGCTAGCATACCCCCGAGATGGACAAAATGGACAAACCAGGTAGAGGAAGAAGTAGAGGCAGACCCAGAGGAAGGCCACCAGGCACCGGCAGGTCTGTGGCTGTGCGAGGTGGTGTTGCTGTGATTTAATGCGGACCTGCCCCAAAATACAGTGCTCAGAAGAAGGCACGTGCCATCACTTCCCAAAATCGTGAGGAGGTGATTGAGTATTTAACACAGAACACCTCATCTCCCACAGCCACCAGCGCTACAACAAGCACCACATCCGCTGCATTTGACACTTCGCAGTAGTTATTTGGTGGTGGTGGTGAAATCACTGATTCCCAGCCACTACTGCAACAACAATAAGAAGGCGCAGGTACACCACCTCATACGTCTGAGTTAGGTGGCGATAGTATGGATGTAACGTGTGTGGATGGGGATGATGGTGGACCACCTGAAGTTGGTGCACTTGAGGAGGTGTCTGAGGAAAGCGCAGCTGGCCAGGAGGATTATGATGACGATTATACGGATACCACATATGTTCCCGGTAGAGGAGATGACCAGGGGGACAGTTCAGAGGAGGAGTCAGAGAGGAGTAGGAGGAGACGACTCCATGATAGAAGCAGAGGGAGCTCGTCCTCAGAAACAGCTGGGGGCAGTGTCCGGTGCCATGTATCGCCAGCTATGGCCAGGGAGCACACATGCCCTTCAACGTCAGCTGCTGCTGATGCCACCGTAGCGCCATCACCCCAGGGGGGCTCAGCAGTTTGGAAATTTTTTCACGTGTGTCTCAGATCGGAGCAAAGCCATCTGTTGTCTCTGCCAGCAAAAATTGAGCCGTGGAAAGGCCAAATGTCACGTAGGGACAAGTGCTTTACGAAGGCACCTGGAGAGAAGGCACAAACAGCTATGGCAAGAACACCTGAGGAAAAGAAGCACCCCTCAAAAGACAAGCAGCGGAGAACAACCGTGGCAGCCGTCACAGGGGGCTTCTGCTGCTCCACGTTCCCATGGTATTGTTCGTGGCTGGGGGGAGGAAGAATGGATACACTTTTAAACAATTTAAAAATACAACCATCTAAACTTTCAAACAATTTAAAAATACAACCATCTAAACTTTCAAACAATTTAAAAATACAACCATCTAAACTTTCAAACAATTTAAAAATACAACCATCTATCATTTTCAAAAAATTTAAAAAAAGGGCAAACAAACTTGCCCTCCGTAAAACATTCTTGGCAAATGCTTTCGACTTGGTTTGTCTTCCGCTGGCTCAAGGGTCCATCTGACCACAGATGCCTGGTCTGCAAAGCACGGTCAGGGCAGCTACAGCATGGGTTTCAGCAGGCTCCCACTTCGGGCCGCAATCCAACCTTCATTCCCCACGGTGACAATGGCAGACTTGCCCTCCATAACGGATTCCCGTTAAAGGATTTAAAGTTAATTCATTTCAAATACACAGCAGGGCCTCGAAAGTCCGCCTCCTGTATTGTTATTTTTGGTCACTACCTCGGGGCGAGCGTGCATGCCTACCTGCTGCCCTCCTTGGATGTGTAGTGGTAGCCGTTTCTCAGGCTCCACACCGGATTCCATCCCTCATTCCCTGGCCATTACCCGGGGTCACAAATGACAGACTTGCCCGCCTCCATATGATTCTCGTGAAAGGAATGTGGTGTCATATTTGCCCGCCATAACTGGTTCTCGTTAAAGAATTTAAAGTACATTCATTTCAAATACACAGCAGGGCCTCGAAAGTCCTCCTCCTGTATTGTTATTTTTGGTCACTACCTCGGGGCGGGCGGGCGTGCATGCCTGCCCGCTGCCCTCCTTGGATGTGTAGTGGTAGCCGTTGCTCAGGCTCCACACCGGATTCAAACCTCTCATTCCCCGGCCATTACCCAGGGTCACAATGGCAGACTTGCCCGCCTCCACAGGATTCTCATTGTAGCGGTACTGAACAAGTACACAGCAAGTAGAAAATGTAAATTAAAAACAAAACGTAAGCTTTTTAACAATGCCATGGAAAGTTAAGAAGGAAGTCACACATTACCTGACATCACTGAGTGAGGAAGAGCAATCACGCCATGTTGCGCAGTAGTCCAGCATGGCCGTCACTACACAAACAGCTGTTTGCGGTGCGTTACACAGTGAGTTTGGTGTGTCAGTGTGAAGCAGTACTCTAATTACACTCCCTGTTTGATGTATACACATGCAAGATGTTTGAAAGCACGTTAGGCCTGCAATTTAGCATTCAATGTGATTTCTGCCCTTAAAACGCTGCTTTGCGTCACATCCAGATTTTTCACCGGGACTTTTGGCATGTATCCCACTCCGCCATGCCCCCCTCCAGGTGTTAGACCCCTTGAAACATCTTTTCCATCACTTTTGTGGCCAGCATAATTTTTTCTATTTTTCAAAGTTCGCCTCCCCATTGAAGTCTATTGCGGTTCGCGAATTTTTCCGCGAACCGAACCTTCTGCGGAAGTTCGCGAACCGAAAAACGGAGGTTCGCGACATCTCTACCAAGCAGATGCACATAAGGATCTGTGAAAATATAAAAAGAAACATATATGTATATACTGGATGCAAGGCAAAGATACCTCAACACATAGTGCCCCTAAAGCAACCTCCAGGATACAGCAACCTAAGCCTAGTTAGGCCAGCGTAAGAGCACAGGTCCCTCCACATAAGAGCATGAGCCCCTCAAAACGTCATAGAAAATAAGGTATATGCCCATATAGAACATAAGGTACTGTAACTAAAGTATATATATTTTTCGTGAGGTTGAATAAATCAAAAGATAGGAACCATACTTACTCTTCCACGGCGTCACGAAGAAAAAATGCTGCTAGAGTGGGAGTCCTAGCTGTAATGGCGCTTTCCGCAGTTTAAATATCCACACTTGGCGTCCTCCAATGTTCTATGCGCCTGCGCAAACTAGTGGCCAATCAACGCCCTCCTGTTCTCGATGTGCGCTCCAGCATATACCCGCCGGGACACAACGTCGCACACGCGGACACGTAGGCGTGGTAATGCGCCAATGGGGAAAGAGTTACACACATGGGCGTTCACAATGATCGCCATACCCTTTTCCTCCGCCATATGGAACTACCAATCCATCTAGCATGCCATATAAATCTATCCCATAAAGGCGGAAATGCCATATAGATCCGTAAAAGGCAGAAATGTCATAAGGCTCTATAAAGTAAAGGCGGAAATGGGCCACAACCTGCGCTGAAGTGCAGGATGCGGACATACCATATAGGTCTACCAAATATAGGCGGAAATGCCATAGGAATCAATCAAATAAGGCAGAGATGGACCACAATCTGTGTTGAGGTTTAAATTCAGACAATCTGGAAGCCTAAGTAAGTCAAGGATACACTTTAAAGAAATTTAAATTCCGACTAAGGCATAGTTTGGGAACTATTGAAAAGGGATAATAGGAGAGGGCAAATAACACCCTAATGAGACCCCTCTAAACCCTTTAATTATACAACTCCACTATACCCATACCCTAACCTATGTTGAAAAAAATTGGTGAGCACTATATATTGAGGCACCAGAAGAATAATTTACCACATATCCAGCCAGACGATCTATGCAAGTGTGATCCCACATTGGTAATCCGAATTTCTAAGAAAGAGAAAGAAAAAAGACATGAGCAAAAATGAAAAAAATGAAAAAAACGCACCCTTAAATGCGCATGTGATAAAAGAAAAGACAGAGAAGCAAATATTTACAAAATCATTCATGGGAGTCTATAAATCAATTCTTGGTCACTTATTGGGGTCTATAATCAATGTTTAAGCCAGTAGGATACAATGTTTGCAAGAACTTTATCCACCACGCTTCTTTGTGGAGCAAAATGGATTCTCTGTTTCCTCCTCGCCTAGGAGGGGGAACTATATCTAGTATACAAAATCTCAGCTGATTTGCTGAGTGACCCATCTAAACAAAATGCTGAGCTACTGGGGAATCAATTTGAGAGGGGTTCAAACCCCATTTAATGGCTACATTGATTTTAGATTTGTGTTCAATGATTCGTTCCTTAACTGCCCTAGTGGTTTCCCCAATGTACATTTTACCACACGGACACTTGATGCCATACACTACAAAGTTAGTATCACATGTGGCATAATGGGAAAACTTTATAGGGAATCCCTTCATGGGATGATTGATACTCCTCCCTTTTAAAACTAACTGGCAACACAAACAGTGTAAACAAGGAAAAGTTCCTTTCCGTTGAGGAGTTAGCTGTCTTTGGGTACTAACTCTAGTGGATCCAATGTCTGCTTTGATTAAGTGGTCTCGGATAGAACGTGCCTTCTTATAAGCCACCATAGGGACCTGTCTAAAAGCTGGAATTTCAGTGCCCATAGAGCGCAGAATGGGCCAGTGTCTCTTCACTACCTTTGCAATTTCTGATGACATAGTGTTAAAAGATGTTGCCAGAATCATGCGATCCTCTTTTCCATTGCCCCGATTCTTACCGGTTTTGAGTAAATCCACTCTATCTTGTTTCATAACATCCCTTTTGATGCGTTCCACAAGCTTTTTAGGATAATGGCTATTGAGAAATCTTGTCGCCATACCAGACATACGTCTTTCAATTTGTTGGTCCTCGCTCACTATGCGACGTACACGCATAAGTTGTGATTTAGGGAGGGACTCCCGTAGGCTCCTAGGGTGGAAGCTATTGAAGTCCAAAAGGGTGTTACGGTCCGTTGGCTTGGAAAAGAGATCGAACGATAACATGCGGCCCCTCCTACACACACTGACATCCAGTGGATCTTGGGTAAACAAGATCCATAAAAGGCTCAATCAACCGCCGGGGAGACCAATCGTGGCAGGATGTGACTCAATCTTTAACCATACTTCTATCTTTTTGGATAGAGTCTTAAGAAAATATATGTTATGCCAGAAGTCCTATCTTAGGGACACATCCGACTTCATTAAACAAATGAGTGAATTAATCTTACCTCATTAAGATTGTCTCCTGATCACGTTAGATATTGAATCATTATACACTTGTATTCCACATACTGAGGGCAAAGCTGCAGTTCGACAATCCTTATTGGGTGATCTATCAGTGGATGGGTTACAAATAGAATTTCTTATGTCACTCCTGGAACTCGTCTTGGAGAGGAATTTTTTCCTTTTCCAGGACACGTTTTAACTTCAAATGTGAGGTTCCTCTATGGGATCTAATGTAGCTCCGGTATATGCAAACTTGTTCGTAGAAAGATTTGAGGAGGACTGGGTGTACAGGAACAACCTTTATCGAAAATATGCATGTGTGTGGCGTCGTTACATCGACGACATCTTCCTGATTTGGTCAGGGCCCAGGTCCTCTTTTGATCTCTTCTATGACGAACTACAGGGAGCCTCCAATGCACTTAAGTTTACATTCAATATAGATACTCAAAAAATTGCATTTCTGGATGTCAGTGTGTGTAGGAGGGGCCGCATGTTATCGTTCGATCTCTTTTCCAAGCCAACGGACCGTAACACCCTTTTGGACTTCAATAGCTTCCACCCTAGGAGCCTACGGGAGTCCCTCCCTAAATCACAACTTATGCGTGTACGTCGCATAGTGAGCGAGGACCAACAAATTGAAAGACGTATGTCTGGTATGGCGACGAGATTTCTCAATAGCCATTATCCTAAAAAGCTTGTGGAACGCATCAAAAGGGATGTTATGAAACAAGATAGAGTGGATTTACTCAAAACCGGTAAGAATCGGGGCAATGGAAAAGAGGATCGCATGATTCTGGCAACATCTTTTAACACTATGTCATCAGAAATTGCAAAGGTAGTGAAGAGACACTGGCCCATTCTGCGCTCTATGGGCACTGAAATTCCAGCTTTTAGACAGGTCCCTATGGTGGCTTATAAGAAGGCACGTTCTATCCGAGACCACTTAATCAAAGCAGACATTGGATCCACTAGAGTTAGTACCCAAAGACAGCTAACTCCTCAACGGAAAGGAACTTTTCCTTGTTTACACTGTTTGTGTTGCCAGTTAGTTTTAAAAGGGAGGAGTATCAATCATCCCATGAAGGGATTCCCTATAAAGTTTTCCCATTATGCCACATGTGATACTAACTTTGTAGTGTATGGCATCAAGTGTCCGTGTGGTAAAATGTACATTGGGGAAACCACTAGGGCAGTTAAGGAACGAATCATTGAACACAAATCTAAAATCAATGTAGCCATTAAATGGGGTTTGAACCCCTCTCAAATTGATTCCCCAGTAGCTCAGCATTTTGTTTAGATGGGTCACTCAGCAAATCAGCTGAGATTTTGTATACTAGATATAGTTCCCCCTCCTAGGCGAGGAGGAAACAGAGAATCCATTTTGCTCCACAAAGAAGCGTGGTGGATAAAGTTCTTGCAAACATTGTATCCTACTGGCTTAAACATTGATTATAGACCCCAATAAGTGACCAAGAATTGATTTATAGACTCCCATGAATGATTTTGTAAATATTTGCTTCTCTGTCTTTTCTTTTATCACATGCGCATTTAAGGGTGCGTTTTTTTCATTTTTTTCATTTTTGCTCATGTCTTTTTTCTTTCTCTTTCTTAGAAATTCGGATTACCAATGTGGGATCACACTTGCATAGATCGTCTGGCTGGATATGTGGTAAATTATTCTTCTGGTGCCTCAATATATAGTGCTCACCAATTTTTTTCAACATAGGTTAGGGTATGGGTATAGTGGAGTTGTATAATTAAAGGGTTTAGAGGGGTCTCATTAGGGTGTTATTTGCCCTCTCCTATTATCCCTTTTCAATAGTTCCCAAACTATGCCTTAGTCGGAATTTAAATTTCTTTAAAGTGTATCCTTGACTTACTTAGGCTTCCAGATTGTCTGAATTTAAACCTCAACACAGATTGTGGTCCATCTCTGCCTTATTTGATTGATTCCTATGGCATTTCCGCCTATATTTGGTAGACCTATATGGTATGTCCGCATCCTGCACTTCAGCGCAGGTTGTGGCCCATTTCCGCCCTTACTTTATAGAGCCTTATGACATTTCCGCCTTTTACGGATCTATATGGCATTTCCGCCTTTATGGGATAGATTTATATGGCATGCTAGACGGATTGGTAGTTCCGTATGGCGGAGGAAAAGGGTATGGCGATCATTGTGAACGCCCATGTGTGTAACTCTTTCCCCATTGGTGCATTACCACGCCTACGTGTCCGCGTGTGCGACGTTGCGTCCCGGCGGGTATATGCTGGAGCGCACATCGAGAACAGGAGGGCGTTGATTGGCCACTAGTTTGCGCAGGCGCATAGAACATTGGAGGACGCCAAGTGTGGATATTTAAACTGCGGAAAGCGCCATTACAGCTAGGACTCCCACTCTAGCAGCGTTTTTTCTTCGTGACGCCGTGGAAGAGTAAGTATGGTTCCTATCTTTTGATTTATTCAACCTCACGAAAAATATATATACTTTAGTTACAGTACCTTATGTTCTATATGGGCATATAACTTATTTTCTATGACGTTTTGAGGGGCTCATGCTCTTATGTGGAGGGACCTGTGCTCTTACGCTGGCCTAACTAGGCTTAGGTTGCTGTATCCTGGAGGTTGCTTTGGGAGCACTATGTGTTGAAGTATCTTTGCCTTGCATCCAGTATATACATATATGTTTATTTTTATATTTTCACAGATCCTTATGTGCATCTGCTTGGTCCGGATGCCTGTGCTCAATTTTTTGTAATTTTCTGGCATTGCGCTGTTTTTTCCGCCATACAGGTTTGTGCTTGTGTATCCTACATTGTGCTTAAAATACTGTATCTTGAATGTCTTTCCATTGAACTGCGTTCTTTATATTATATTGGTGGATTCTTGTTGCTCTAATGATCTTAGTTTTTTTGCACTAGAATTGCCTGTGACCTTTGGGATTCTTAGTTATTAGCAGTGATGCATGGACTGATATTCACTAGCCCATGGTGCAGACCTGCTCTGGATTCCCCTCTAAGGGAAAACTATGGCTTTTTTCTTTCTGATTTTCTCTTTCTCTTTCTTATGGCATGAGCTTTTATATGATCACTGTAGGGTTTGGTGTCTACATTTCAATTTCCCTTTTTGGTATGTAGGTTCAGAACTTTTTCAGAACCAGGTGTATTACATACCGGAAATCACAATGGTGAAGCTTTTTTCCTTTGCTTTTTGTTCTTCTTTGAGCTTATATTTTTTTGAGTTCTGATTTGTAATATCTGTTTTTATTGCTTGCTTTCTAGAAATGTGTATTACGGCCTGATGAAGGGCAAATTTACGACATAAGGAGCCCGAAACGAACATGTGTCGTTGCCTGTAAAATACAAAACCTCTTTTAAAATTGCATCAAGCCAGAATATAATATTTACCAATCAGTTTCAATTATTCATGTCTTATGGTATTGAATTGATCATATGAAGACTAATTACGTGGAGTTGAAAAAGCTTTTAATATTTTTTGATATTTTGTACCAATAAAGTTTTTCTACAAGATTTTGCCAAAACTGCACTATACCTCCTCGTTCTTTGAATCTAAGTCCTTTTCTATAAATTATTCAGGTTTTATGGGCAAGGTGGATTGCCTTTAAGAGGACTTTGTGTTTTTTGATCCTTCACCTTTCAAAAAAAAGGACGATACCCAATTATATGTATCTAGTTCAATACACAACTGGGACAGCACAGTTTTTAACCCAGACACCTCAGAAATATATATATATTTTTACAACAAAATGTTGCTATTGTAGTGGCATAATAGCTAGTGGCGCATGGCAGCTGCGCATAATTCTGTGGACCCTGGCGGTGGGAACACAGACAGGAGGAGGTTAAATACAGCAGCAGCAGGAGGAGGAGTGACATGTAGCAGCAGGCAATGTAACGGGCCATGGCACCTAGCGTTGGCACCACGGCTGTAAATAAACACCAACAGCAGGAGGTTCCGGACAGCAGTCATGAAACCCACATTGTGTCTAATACACAACTGGGACAGCACAGTTTTCAACCCAGACACCTCAGAATTTTTTTGTTTTTTTTTACAACAAAATGTAGTTATTGTAGTGGCGTAATAGCTAGTGGCGCATGGCAGCAGGACGTGGGCCAAGCAGGGGAAGTGGGTCAAGTGTCCCCTGTTGATGGCAGCCAGCAGGTTGGCCGCATTGTCGGACACCACCAATCCAACTCTGAGTCCTCTGGGGGTCAGCCACGTCTTCTCCTGCTCCCTCAGGTAAAACTGTTCTTCCCCAGGCTTCTCATCTCCATCAGTGCTTGGCAATGGCGGGCCTTCACGCTGCTGTTGAGGTGGGGTCGCTTGGCGGTGGGAGCTGCTCCTTCTTTCCTGACCCCGCGTGGTGGCTCCACATAGTGGATAACTGGTGCCACTGATGCGCCTGAGGATGGACCTGCTGCTTCCTCACTGGCGCATTCCACCAGACTGACCCAGTGGGCCGTGAAGGACAGGTAGAGGTCTGTCCCAAAATGGCTGCTCAATGAATCCATGGTGACATGGATCCGCTCACTCACGGCGTGATCGAGCGAGCGGCCCACGTTCGCCATAGCTTAGCGGTGCAGTGCTGGGATCGCCGTGCGGGAGAAGTAGTGGCGGCTTGGGATTTGCCGCTCCGGGATCCCGTACTGTAGGAGCATTCTCATGTCACTCCCCTCCTGCACAAAGGAGTATGGCAGGAGCCAGGAGCACATGGCCTGGGCAAGCAACCCGTTCAGCACCCGGTTGCGCCTGTTGGTGGGAGGCAGAACCTTGGTCACACCTGGAAATGACTCACTGAGCAGGGTCTGGCAGGGGAGGATAAGGAGGCGACTGTGGAGGGAGCAGATGAGTCCACTGAGGACAGGCTGCCCGGGGGGGGGGGAGCAGTGAGTATCTGTGCTCCTGCTGCTGATTGGTGTTGATCAAACAGTGTTTGCCACTGTTCAATATTCCCAGAATATCGAGGTATTCAGGTTCGGTTTGGGCTTGCGCTGTTCGGGGGCCCGCACCGGCCGTTTTGGGGGGGCTGGAGGGGACGCAGCATAAAGGGAAAGCCATGGCCACAGTTGGCAGGGAGGGGGGACATCCCCCCCTCACCTCGGGGCTCTCTCCTCTGCGCTTCCCTCCAGCTTAAGTTATAGTGAAGTGCGGGGCGGGCTGCGGCGGGCAGATACATACCTTCCCTGCGTTCCACGCGTACTCCTCGCTCTAGCGTCTGACGTCACAGGAAGTGACGTCAGACACTAGAGCGAGGAGTATGCGGTGGAATGCATGGAAGGTATGTATACCTTTCGTGCGTTCTACTGCATACTCCTCGCTCTAGCGTCTGACGTCAGAGGAAGTGACATCAGACACTAGAGCGAGCAGTACGAGTAGAACGCACGGAAGGTATGTATCTGCCCGCCGCTGCCCACTGCCTCTATCTGCCCGATGTTGCCCGCCCCACACGTCACTACAACTTAAGCTGGAGGGGAGCGCAGAGGGGATAGCCCCAAGGTGAGGGAGGGGGGGACCGTCCCCCCTCCCCGCTGACTGTGGCCATGGTTTTCCCCTCATGCTGCGTCCCCTCCAGCCCCCATGCTTGGGTCCCCATAGACTGGGTCTGCAGGCACGAGGTACCCAACTTGTTCAGATCGTGACCTCTGCTCAGGCTGGCACCGCAACTGTGGCAAATGGCACGGGTCTTGTCGTCAATGCACACAGTGAAGTACCGCCAGACTGGGGATTTACACTTGCCCTTCAAGCTTGAGGGCTAGCAAGGTTTTTTGCCTTTGGAGGGCTGTGTTTTTTTTCCCTTTGCTTGGAGGTGCTTTGGTGCGGGTGGTGGTAGCGACTGAAGCAGCAGGCTGTGGCTCCTGACTTCCACGCCCTGTACTGGCCGCCATGCTGCTGCCGTGCCTCTGTGCCAGAGACGCCTTCTCCTCCGATGATGAGCTGCCTTCACCCAACTGTGGTGGTGGAACATAGGGACGGTCCCCCACCTCATCATCATCATCCCCAAACATCTCCTCTGAGCCCTCAACCAACTCCTCTGCCCCAACATCCCCTACTATAGGCCCCTCCTCCTCTTCATAAAATTTTGGTTGTTGTGCGCCAACAACAAACTCCTCCACCTCATATTTCTCCTCCTCCTCCTCCTTGCATGCCCCCATCATCTCCTCCTCAAACTGTTCCACAACATCTCTCAAAAGCTTGCGGTCCCTGGGGTGAAGAGCGAGCTCAGTGAGGGCAGGCTGGTCGCTGGGGTCGACGTGACCTCAAGCGGTGGTGGAGGCCTGCTGCGGACTGGAGTGCTGGTGGTGGCACTAGTGGCACTGGTCTCACTGGTGCTGGAGGTCTGGCTGGAAACGGTGGCTTGCTGCTCTGCCATCATTTCCATGACAGCCTGCGCCTGACTCTCTGCAATGGGCCGGTGCAATGACTCATCTCAAACATGAGCACAACACGCTGCTGCTGCACCTCTGCTCCCTTCTTCACAACTCTGTGGTCAGTGGCTGGCGGTGGAACAGTCACAGACCTGCTGGTGCTGCCAGTGGCTGCAGCAATGGTGCTGCCTCTCCTGGTGGTGCCTCGCCCTCTACCTCCGCCAGTCATTGTGCAATAATATACAAACACAATAAGAAAAACAAAAAATATGTATATATAAAGGGCGGGAAAGGATGTAAACTTTAATAAAGAGTCTGGGTTGGTGGTGACTGGTGGTGAGTGACAAAAAAAAGAAAGTTTTTTTTGTTGTTTTAATAGTAGTAGTACTAACAGTAGTGTAGTCTACAGTAGTCGATAATTAACTCGTGTGACATACAGTGGCAAATAAAATTCTTTCACACAGGGACGCAATCAAAAGGGTAAGGCAGATGACAGTCACAGATCACAACAGATGCTGGCCTGGCCTAGTGGCCACTCGCCTGTAAAGTAACTATTAAACAGTAGTAGTGAAGTCTGTGGCACTAAATAAACTCACAGACTAGCAGTACAAATTAACTTAACTAGTACGTAGGTAACAACTAACTATAATCCCTAATAGTAGTGTAGCAGATGATAACTAACTCATGTGACAGTCAAACAGTGACAATAAAAGTCTGTCACAAAGGGACGCAATCAATAGGGTCGGGCAGATGACAGTCACAGATCACAACAGATGCTGGCCTGGCCTAGTGGCCTGTGAAGTAACTATTACACAGTAGTAGTGAAGCCTGCAGCACTAAATAAACTCACAGACTGTAGCAGTACAAATTAAGTAAACTAGTACGTAGGTAACAACTAACTATAACCCCTAGAAGTAGTGTAGTAGTCGATAACTAACTTGTGTGACAGACAGTGAGTGACAATAAAAGTCTGTCACACACGCACGCAATCAATAGGGTCGGGCAGATGACAGTCACAGATCACAACAGATGCTGGCCTTTACTGTAACTAACACAGTACTGAAGCTAATAAACTCACAGACTAAAAGTACAAATTAACTAAACTAGTACTAGTACACAACTAGCTATAATCCCTAACCTACCTAAGCTAAGCTAGTAGGCTAAGGCTACACAGACCTAACACTAGCCTAGCACAGTATACAGTATATACTGTAACGATCGGTGTAACACAGAGAGGATCTGATTATCGGTGATCTGCAGTATCACCAAGAATGCAGATATATACCAGATTATCGATGATCTGCAGTATCACCGATAATCAGATATATCTACTAACCTCTGGACACCTAGGACAAGAGTGTTTTGGTGCAACAGTAATACTTTGAGTAGCACACCCTGAAGGCAGGTGCAAGAGCAGATAGGAATCTTGCTCGGCAACTGGTTCCTTCCGTAGACTGAACTCTCCCGGGGGAGGAGTCAGACAGAGAGAGGGAAGGACAGAAAGTGAGTGACACCAAGGGGAGTGTCACTGACAAGTCAGTGAACTATCTCCTTACAGGAGAGATAGTTCTTGAGGTCGGACAAGCCAGGTCGTTAACACATGATCAGATAAAGTACCAAGACAGTAGGCAGATACAGAATACAGGGACTAGCCGAGTTTTAGCAACAGAGAATCAGAAAAACAAAGGTACAAAATCAGAGATCAGGAGAATGGTCAGGAAATGCAGGAAGTCATAACAGATAATCAACAATGCCTAGACTTAAGTGTGAGCTCCAAGATTCTCACACTCCAGGGACTAGACTAGGTAATAAGAATAATACAGATGGTACAGAATTCCTAGACTAAGGTGTGAGATCCCTGGCCGTCAACACCTTTGGAAACTGGACTTAAATAACAATACAGATAATAACAGTATTCCTAGACTAAGGTGTGAGATCCTTGGCCATCAACACCTTTGGAAACTAGTCTAATAACACAGATACAGACAAGGTCTGAGTGCTACCACGTAGTGATCGCAACGGCAGACAACCAGCAAATGCCCAGCCACCAGTATATATAGTTCAGCGCTCTCCAGCGCCTCCCCCAAGTGCTGGACCAATGGAAACCGTTTCTGGTGTCAGCTGACCAGGATGGTCAGCTGATCCCCCACTGACTGGCATTAAGCTCTTCCTCTCAGCGCGCGCGCGCGTCCACCTAAACCTATGTGGACTACAGCTCCCAGCCATACCAGACCCCTGCTGTGAAATGCCCATTGTGCTGCACGCGGAATCCACCGCCATGCCGCCAACGCATGTGGCGGTTCCTCCGCGTTCGGGCAGACGCCAAGATGAGTGAACACACACATCAGTAGCCACGCTGGACGCGGAATCCGCCGCCTTGCCAGAAGTGCATGCGGCGGTGCTTCTGCGTTTTCTCACAGTACCCCCCCGAGGAGTGGACTCCGGACAGCTCCCACCCGGCTTTTCAGGGTGCAGGGCATGAAATTCCTTTTTCAACTCGTTAGCATGCATGCGACTGTCAGGTACCCATGATCTTTCCTCAGTGCCATAACCCTTCCAGTGCACCAAGTACTGCACTGAGTTCTGTACAATGCGAGAGTCTAATATTTTTTCCACTTCATACTCAGGTTGATCGTCCACCATCACCGGTGGAGGAGGAATGGAATCAGTATGCACGGCCGGTTTGAGGACAGACACATGGAACGATCTTACGCCACGCATGCTGGCAGGAAGATTAAGGGCATAAGTGACGTTGTTGATCTTCCTGAAGACCGGAAAAGGACCCACATATCTTGGTCCCAACTTGGGCGAGAGTTGTTTCAGAGCCAAGTGACGGTGGACACTCATACCAAGTCCCCTGGCTGGAACCTCCACTCAATGGAGCGTCTCTTATCGGCTTGCCCCTTCTGGTTACAAAAAGCCTTCTCCAAATTCCTTTTCACCATTCCCCATATGTCCCTAAAGGACTCCTGCCAGACCTCCAGGGCCAGAAATGGAGTTGAAGCCACTGGCAAAGGAGAGAGCTTGGGCAATTTCCCTGTCACCACCTGGAATGGCGAAAATCCAGAGGAAGAGCTTTTCAGGTTATTGTGCGCAAATTCCGCAATGGGCAAGAACTTGACCCAGTCAGTCTGAGCCTCTGCCACATAGCACCTGAGAAACTGCTCCAGGGACTGATTGACTCTCTCCGTTTGCCCATTGGTCTGTGGGTGGTAGCCTGACGAAAATGACAGCTTCATGCCCAAATGTTGACAAAATGCCCTCCAAAATTTTGAAACAAACTGGACTCCCCGATCAGACATTATATCTTCCCGAATGCCATGCAGCCGAAAGATGTGCCCAATAAAAAAATTGGCCACGATTTCAGGGGCACGAAACGGGCCATTTTGCTAAATCTATCGACTACCACCCAAATGACCGACATGCCCTCAGATCTCGGGAGTTCCCCCACAAAATCCATGGACAAATGGGTCCATGGTTCACTCAGGGTGGGCAAAGGCTGCAATGTTCCCACAGGTGCCAGACGGGAGGTCTTACTCCTAGCGCACACTGCACACTCTCTTACAAACTCCTTACAGTCGGATGCCAAGGAAGGCCACCATGCACATCTTGCGACAAGATCCTGTGTTTTGGTGGTGCCGGGATGACCCGAGTTCTTGTGAGAGTGGAACATTTGTAAAATCTGCAGACGGTATGGTAGGGGCACAAACATAACTCCCTCAGGCTTCCCTTCAGGAACGTCCTGCTGAAAGGGGCTCAATGTCTCTGCCCAGTCCCCCCAAGTCTCTGTGGCTGCCAAAACTACTCTTTGTGGGAGGATGGTCTCTGGATCTGAGGGCTGTGCTGTCTCTGGCTCAAAACATCGTGACAAGGCATCCGCCTTGACGTTTTTACTACCCGGGGTATACGTAAAACCCGGGGTATACGTAATTACAAATCTAAATCTTGAAAAAAAAAGTGACCACCAAGCCTGTCGGGGGCTCAATCTCTTAGCTCCCTCAATATACTCCAGGTTTTTGTGATCAGTGTAGACTGTAATAGTATGTTCTTCTCCTTCCAACCAATGACGCTACTCCTCAAAGGCTAACTTGATGGCAAGGAGCTCTCTATTGCCTATATCGTAGTTTTTCTCTGCGGGTGAAAACCTACGTGAAAAGTAGGCACACGGGTGTAATCTGCCCTGTAACCCCGAGCGTTGAGACAGCACAGCCCCTACCCCAACCTCTGAGGCATCTACCTCCACCACAAAGGGATAGGAAATGTCCACGTGTCTCAAAATGGGGGCGGTACAAAGCAATTTTTTCAGAGTGGAGAATGCAGTCTGTGCTTCTAGGGACCAGTGATTAGTATCCGCCCCCTTCTTAGTGAGAGAGGTTAGGGGCGAGATGACCGTGGAGTACCCCTTTATGAACCTTCTATAGTAATTCGCAAATCCTAAAAACCTCTGGAGAGCCTTCAATCCCACTGGCTGAGGCCACTCCAGAACAGCCGAGACCTTGGCAGGGTCTATAGAAAGTCCCGAGGTAGAAATTATGTACCCCAGAAATGCGACTGATGTCACTTCAAAAATGCACTTCTCCAGTTTCGCATATAATCAGTTTTGTCTTAGTTTCTGAAAAACCAACCGGACGTGAACTCTATGTTCCGAGAGATTAGACGAGAAAATTAGTATATCGTCAAGATATACCAAGACAAACTTCCCCAAGATCTCTCTAAACACCTCGTTAATAAGTTCCTGAAAGACGGCCGGGGCGTTACACAACCCGAAACGCATCACCAGGTACTCGTAATGCCCGTCGGGTGTGTTGAAGGCCGTCTTCCATTCATCGCCCTCTCTGATCCGTACCAGGTTGTATGCCCCTCGTAAATCTAGTTTAGAAAAAATCTTGGCATTTGTGACCTGAGTAAATAAATCGTCAATCAGAGGCAACGGATAGCGATTCTTTACCGTAATTTTATTCAGGCCTCTATAATCAATGCACGGCCTTAGACCTCCATCTTTCTTCTTCACAAAAAAGAACCCTGTTCCAGCAGGTGACCGAGAAGGCCGGATGAACCCCTTGGCTAAATTCTCACAAATGTATTCCTGCATGGCCAATTTTTCTGGCCCGGACAAGTTATAAAGGTGGCCTCTATGGGGCATACAACCTGAATGGAGATCAATGGGACAATCAAAAGGGCGATGTGGGGGGAAGTTTGTCGGCTGACTTGGCACAAAATACGTCTGAAAAATCTGAGTACTGATCTGGCACACCCTCCACATGAACCTTAGTCTCTCCCAATGTTACCTTCACTAGGCAGTTTTGAAAACAGTGGGGAAACCAACTGGTTAGCTGACCGGTGGCCCAATTGATCTGTGGTGAGTGCACCTGTAACCAAGGCATACCGAGAATAATCGTGGAGGTGGCCATATGTAACACAAAAAAACTGTAATTTTTCAAAATGTAACACCCCGATAATAATTCCTACTTCTGGTGTCTGAGACAGCGGACTGTTTCCCTGCAGAGGGGAGTCATCTACCGCCGTAACTTGAATACGTGGGTTTATCGGCATGACCGGAATACCCAATCTTTTAGCAAACTCAAAAGCTATAAAATTAGCTGCTGAGCCTGAGTCAATGAAGGCCTCAGTAACTTCAGACTTATCTTCCCAAGAAATAGTACAAGGGAGAAGAAGTCGCTCATCATTGAGGGGTACCAACTGAGCGCCTAGGGCCTGACCCCTGAGTACACCTAGGCAGTAGCGTTTCCCAACCTCTTGGGACAATTTTGTACCCTATGACCCCCCTCTGCACAGTAGAGACACAACTGTTTAGACAACCTGCGCTTCCGCTCCACCTGAGACAAACAAGACCGACCAATCTGCATTGGCTCAGATGGAGGCGAAGCGGGTGAAGGTGGAATTACTGGCGGTGGACTCACTGGAGGTGCAGCATGGGACACAATTTTTACAGTACTTCTTCCATGGGTCTGCCTATGATAGCGCAGATGGCGATCAATTCAGATGGCAGATGCAATGGCTTCATCAATGGACCTAGGTTCAGGTTGTCCTAACATGAGTTCTGAAACCTCATCTGAAAGCCCTGACAAAAAACAATCAAGTAGTGCATATGTGTCCCACTTGGCAGAGACTGACCACCTCCTAAATTCTTCTGCATAATCCTCCACCGAACCCTTGCCTTGACGCAATAATTTGAGATTCCGCTCAGAAGTCGAGGCAAGGTCCGGATCATCGTAATTTATGTCCATAACATTAAAAAATTCCTCCACAGAGGTCATGGCTTTGTGATCGTCGGTAAGACTATATGCCCAGGTCTGGGAATCGCCTGATAACAGGGTCTTAATAAACGTGATTCTTTGAGTAATGGTTCCTGACGTATTGGGTCTTAACTCAAAGTATGACCAAACTCTACTCCTAAAATTTCGGAAATCAGATCTGTGACCAGAAAACCTTTCCGGTACGGGCATACGTATGTCTGTGCTAAGAGGAGATCGCACAGTACCCGGTTGATATCTTCCACAGCAGTGGTGAGGATATCCAGACGGGCCGTGAGTGCGTCCATTTGAGTTTGGTCTGCCATTCTATAACGATCGGTGTAACACAGAGAGGATCTGATTATCGGTGATCTGCAGTATCACAGAGAATGCAGATATATACCAGATTATCGATGATCTGCAGTATCACTGATAATCAGATATATCTACTAACCTCTGGACACCTAAGACAAGAGTGTTTTGGTGCAACAGTAATACTTTGAGTAGCACACCCTGAAGGCAGGTGCAAGAGCAGATAGGAATCCTGCTCGGCAACTGGTTCCTTCCGTAGACTGAACTCTCCCGGGGGAGGAGTCAGACAGAGAGAGGGAAGGACAGAACGTGAGTGACACCAAGGGGAGTGTCACTGACAAATCAGTGAACTATCTCCTAACAGGAGAGATAGTTCTTGAGGTCGGACAAGCCAGGTCGTTAACACACAGACAGATAAAGTACCAAGACAGTAGGCAGATACAGAATACAGGGACTAGCCGAGTTTTGGCAACAGAGAATCAGAAAGACAAAGGTACAAAATCAGAGATCAGGAGAATGGTCAGGAAATGCAGGAAGTCATAACAGATAATCAACAATGCCTAGACTTGAGTGTGAGCTCCAAGATTCTCACACTCCAGGGACTAGACTAGGTAATAAGAATAATACAGATGGTACAGAATTCCTAGACTAAGGTGTGAGATCCCTGGCCGTCAACACCTTTGGAAACTGGACTTAAATAACAATACAGATAATAACAGTATTCCTAGACTAAGGTGTGAGATCCTTGGCCATCAACACCTTTGGAAACTGGTCTAATAACACAGATACAGACAAGGTCTGAGTGCTACCACGTAGTGATCGCAATGGCAGACAACCAGCAAATGCCCAGCCACCAGTATATATAGTTCAGCGCTCTCCAGCGCCTCCCCCAAGTGCTGGACCAATGGAAACCGTTTCTGGTGTCAGCTGAACAGCCTGGTCAGCTGATCCCCCACTGACTGGCATAAAGCTCTTCCTCTCAGCGCGCGTCCACCTAAACCTATGTGGACTACAGCTCCCAGCCATACCAGACCCCTGCTGTGAAATGCCCGTTGTGCTGCACGCGGAATCCGCCGCCATGCCGTCAGCGCATGCGGCGGTTCCTCCGCGTTCGGGCAGACGCAAAGAGAAGTGAACACACGCATCAGTAGCCACGCTGGACGCGGAATCCACCGCCTTGCCAGAAGTGCATGCGGCGGTGCTTCCGCGTTTTCTCACAATATACACTACACTAGCTGACTGAACTATAACAATCAAATCACTATCTATCTATAAAACAATAAAATATGTGTGTAGAGAATATGTTCAGGAGGTAAAATGTTGTGTTTACAAGGTGAAAAGCACCTGATAACACACACAGCAGCACTGGAGATGCTCTCAGTACCGCAGAGTCACAAGCAAGGAGGACGCGCTCCCTAAGATGCCCGCCGCCTTATATAACGGAGGAGAGGGCCAGGCTCCCCTTCTCTGATTGGTTGCTAGGGCCTCAGCTGGGGGCCTTCTTATTGGCCCAATGACATCATCCCCTGGATACCAAAGCCAAATTTGTGATCACGTATTAACACCCGTGATCACGGCCGACTATTCAGGTACATTCAAATTTGAAATTCGGGAGCAGTATCGCTCTTTGAATTCAAATTTGAGTTCTGCAATCATGAAAATCTACCCGTGATCACGGGTAAATTCGAATTCGAGATCTCTGGCGAGCAACCCTGCTTATGTGTAATGCACACTTTGGCCAAGGCTGTAAGACCATTAAACATAGCATGTCCTTAATTACCATTACACTTTTATTATTCAGGCATGTTGTAGGAGGGTGATAATGGGGAGCAATATGCTCCATTCTCATGTAATTATTATAAATGACCCATTGGTCAATAAAGCAGTAGAAAATTACAGTGCACTCTTTCACTGATGTCCTAACCAATGCTTATAAACAATTTTCCAGAAATGTTGTTTCAGAGAAAGCTGTAAATAAATATTCCTAGTAGCCGCCTTTGAAAAGAATAATGTTTTATATTTTATATATATGTGTGTGTGTGTGTGTGTGTGTGTGTGTGTGTGTCTATATGGTCCCTTCTTCATTCAGGGAATGCCCACATAGCATCATATATACTATCATGCAATCTGGTGGGGATAGGGAAGACCCCCATTCAACACTGGGGAAAAGGGTATTTTAAAACCCTGCCTACCAGAAAAGAGACTCAGGATACCTAATAAATGGAGTGATTCACTTAGAGGTAGCAGCACAGGGCAACATTATGATACTTAAAGCTAATGAGAATCCATATATAACAAAAAAAAAGTCAGATACTCACCTAAGGAGAGTGAAGACTCAGGTCCTAATGAGCCTTCCCTTTCCTCGCTGGGTGTGCTCGGTGCTGCGCTGGCTCCCCCGTTTAATTCCCCCGCCACGGGGACTTCGGAAGTCTTCTGGAGCCAAGTCCTCCCAAAGACAGGTGGCTCCATACTGCGCATGTGCAAGTGCGTCATAGAGGGCTCTTGCGTGTGTGCAGTGTAGAGTGGCCCGTCTTCGGGAGCACTCGGGCTCCCGAAGCATTTCCAAAGCCTCTCAAACAGCGGTATTTGACCGAAACGGTTGAATACTACTACGGGGACCCAGCGCAACAGTGGGGACCAGGAGAGGAGAGGGGATGCTCTTTGGGACCCAGAGCCTCCCTCTCCTTAGGTGAGTATCTGACTTTTTTATTTAAATTTCGGTTCCCATTAGCTTTAAAGCAAAAGTGGAGGGCGCTTGGGGGCATAATAGTAAATAGTTCTCACCCGTGGCTAACCAGTATATTGGGGATATCACTCCTCCAATACAAATAGTAGTAAAGTTTGTAGTTAAACAGGTAGCGCTGGGAATAGTAGGTAATAAATTATAAAATGCCTTTATTAAATCTCTTAAGAAGTATATATACTGTATGCACATAAATACAATGATAAAAATCAAGATTGTTTCAGCCGAAATTTGTATACAAACTAATAATTAATCTCTCTAATTTCAGCGCTGCATAATATGTTGGCGCTTTATAAATACAATTATTATTATTAATAATAATAATAATCTCATGCTACTCGACAATATGCACTACTATGAACAATAAACACAACACTCAATCCGCCACGCATAGACCCTCCAGTGTATCCCTAAAAAAGACAGAGTGCATTCACTTACAAATATTTATAAATAAAAAATATGCAAAAGTAAAAAAAAATATACATACTGCAAAAAGTATGCAAAAAATTGTATCCACAAAAAGATATAAAGGCTATTTCAAAGTATTTATTCCAATGGCTAATGTCCACTCAGAAGGCCTTATGATGTAATCCTAACTGGACCCACTACATCGAGTGGTCCGCACTCCGCTGCACTGCAAAGATGTTCCTGTAGCCTGCTGCTATTCACATCACATCCTTAATACATGGTGTAATCAGTCTAGTGCACTTCAATAGTAGTATTGTGTTGTTGCATGAATCGTCCTCCAACAATACTTGTATCATAAACCAGTGCACTTAAATATACAGTATATAAAAGTAATAATATGCAAAAGTAAAAAGTACTACAAAAATATGCAAAACATTGTATCCACAAAAAGATATAAAGGCTGTTCCTTAATACAGTGATCCCCCACTGGAATCCATGGTGCAATCAGTCTGGTGCACTTCAATAGTAGTATAATGTTGCTGCACAAATCATCCTCCGACAATACTTGTATCACAAACCAGTGCTGTTACTCATGCTCCCCTGGGTACTGGATACACGAAGGAGACCTGCATGTAATTGAGTCGGAGCTCTGGCAGGTAGCTCTATGACTCCCCTCGCTTCCCGCTGTTACTCCAGCCACTCTGCGTTCCAGTACTTGTGACTTCCACTTCCGAGCCGCGGTGTTCACCTGCTGAAAATAACTTTCCAGCATTTCACAATTGAAAAATATATAAGTTAATAAAGCAGTTAAAAAGTTTTTAAGCAGTTGACACCAAGGTATGAAATATCTTCAATCTTGAAGTGGTTATTAACCAATTGAGGACCGCGGGCTTTACCCCCCTTAAAGTGAACCTCCAGACTAAAAATCTACTCAGCAGCACTGAAAAGGCTTGGTGTTTCTTTAACAGGTTGACAGCATCAGAACTTTGTTCTTCATACCCAAGCCTCATTTTTAGCTGCTTACAGGCTAAGCTCCGCCCTATCAAAGAAAACTGCTCGGGCATTTTTCCCCTGATGCTGTACAAAGCATGATGGGATTTTTGAAGTTGTTGTTCTCGTTGCCTAGCAGCTGGGAGGGGTGATCAGGACACAAGACAGTTGGAACTGTGTCTCATGCTCCCTGTCACCTCCTTTCAACCAAAAAGATGGCTGTCCTCATGAAATCACAAACCTTTGCCTGCTCTTTTAAAACAGAGTGGGTAAGAGATTATATTACCTATCTATTTTAATTAACATAACTAATGTAACTTAATCATAGTATCTTGGTTTAGGCTGAAGTTCCTCTTTAAGGACCAGACCTTTTTTTTCCATTCAGACCACTGCAGCTTTCACGGTTTATTGCTCGCTCATACAACCTACCACCTAAATGAATTTTGGCTCCTTTTCTTGTCACTAATACAGCTTTCTTTTGGTGCTATTTTATTGCTGCTGCAATTTTTACTTTTTATTATATTCATCAAAAAAGACATGAAGTTTGTCAAAAAAAAGATTTTTTTTTACTTTCTGTGCTGACATTTTTCAAATAAAGTAAAATTTCTGTATACATGCTGCACGAAAAATGTGGACAAACATGTTTTTAATTAAAGAAACCCATTCAGCCTATATTGATTGGTTTGGGTAAAAGTTATAGCGTTTACAAACTATGGTGCAAAAAGTGAATTTTCCCATTTTAAAGCATCTATGACTTTTCTGACCACCTGTCAGGTTTCATGAGGGGCTAAAATTCCAGGATAGTATAAATACCCCCAAAATGACCCCATTTTGGAAAGAAGACATCCCAAAGTATTCACTGAGAGGCATGGTGAGTTCATAGAAGATTTTATTTTTTGTCACAAGTTAGCGGAAAATGACACTTTGTGACAAAAAAGAAAAAAAAGTTTCCATTTCTGCTAACTTGCGACAAAAAAAAAATGAAATCTGCCACGGACTCACTATGCTCCTCTCTGAATACCTTGAAGTGTCTACTTTCCAAAATGGGGTAATTTGTGGGGTGTGTTTACTGTCCTGGCATTTTGGGGGGTGCTAAATTGTAAGCACCCCTGTAAAGCCTAAAGGTGCTCATTGGACTTTGGGCCCCTTAGAGCAGTTAGGCTGCAAAAAAGTGCCACACATGTGGTATTGCCGTACTCAGGAGAAGTAGTATAATGTGTTTTGGGGTGTATTTTTACACATACCCATGCTGGGTGGGAGAAATATCTCTGTAAATGACAATTGTTTAAATTTTTTTTACACACAGTTGTCAATTTACAGAGATATTTCTCCCACTCAGCATGGGTATGTGTAAAAATACACCCCAAAACACATTATACTACTTCTCCTGAGTACAGCGATACCACATGTGTGGCACTTTTTTGCACCCTAACTGCGCTAAGGGGCCCAAAGTCCAATGAGTACCTTTAGGATTTCACAGGTCATTTTTGTTTCAAGACTACTCCTCACGGTTTAGGACCCCTAAAATCCCAGGGCAGTATAGGAACCCCACTAATGACCCCATTTTAGTAAGAAGACACCCCAAGGAATTCCGTTAGGAGTATGGTGAGTTCATAGAAGATTTAATTTTTTGTCACAAGTTAGTGGAAATTGATTTTAATTGTTTTTTTTCCCCACAAAGTGTCATTTTCCGCTAACTTGTGACAAAAAATAAAATCTTCTATGAACTCACCATACTCCTAACGGAATACCTTTGGGTGTCTTCTTTCTAAAATGGGGTCATTTGTGGGGTTCCTATACTGCCCTGGCATTTTAGGGGCCCTAAACCGTGAGGAGTAGTCTTGAAACCAAATGTCGCAAAATGACCTGTGAAATCCTAAAGGTACTCCTTGGACTTTGGGCCCCTTAGCGCACTTAGGGTGTAAAAAAGTGCCACACATGTGGTACCACCGTACTCAGGAGAAGTAGTATAATGTGTTTTAGGGTGTATTTTTACACATACCCATGCTGGGTGGGAGAAATATCTCTATAAATGACAATTGCTTGATTTTTTTACACACAATTGTCCATTTACAGAGAGATTTCTCCCACTCAGCATGGGAATGTGTAAAAATACACCCCAAAACACATTATACTACTTCTCCTGAGTACGGCGATACCACATGTGTGGCACTTTTTTGCCCCCTAACTGCGTTAAGGGGCCCAAAGTCCAATGAGTACCTTTAGGATTTCACAGGTAATTTTTGTTTCAAGACTACTCCTTACGGTTTAGGGCCCCTAAAATGCCAGGGCAGTATAGGAACCCCACTAATGACCCCATTTCAGAAAGGGGAAAATAGATGCAATCAATGCACTGGGGAGGTGATCGGAAGGGGGTCTGAGGGGGATCTGAGGGTATGGCCGAGTGATCAGGAGCCCATATTGGGCAAATTAGGGCCTGATCTGATGGGTAGGTGTGCTAGGGGGTGACAGGAGGTGATTGATGGGTGTCTCAAGGTGTGATTAGAGGGGGGAATAGATGCAAGCAATGCACTGGCGAGGTGATCAGGTCTGGGGTCTGAGGGCGTTCTGAGGGTGTGGGCGGGTGATTGAGTGCCCTAGGGGCAGATAGGGGTCTAATATGATGGGTAGCAGTGACAGGGGGTGATTGATGGGTAATTAGTGGGTGTTTAGGGTAGAGAACAGATGTAAACACTGCACTTGGGAGGTGATCTGACGTCGGATCTGCGGGCGATCTATTGGTGTGGGTGGGTGATCAGATTGCCCACAAGGGGCAGGTTAGGGGCTGATCACCTGTCAATCACCTGTCAATCACCCATCAATCACCCCCTGTCACTGGACAGGGGGTGATTGATGGGTGATTGACAGGTGATTGACAGGTGATCAGTGGGTTATTACAGGGGGGATAGAGGCATACAGTACACAGGGGGGGGGGTCTGGGGAGAATCTGAGGGGTGGGGGGTGATCAGGAGGGAGCAGGGGGCAGTTGAGGGAATAAAAAAAATAGTGTCGACAGATAGTGACAGGGAGTGATTGATGGGTGATTAGGGGGATGATTGGGTGCAAACAGGGGTCTGGGGGGTGGGCAGGGGGGGGTTGAGGGGTGCTGTGGGCGATCAGGGGGCAGGGGGGGGGAAATCAGTGTGCTTGGGTGCAGACTAGGGTAGCTGCAGCCTGCCCTGGTGGTCCCTCGGACACTGGGACCACCAGGGCAGGAGGCAGCCTGTATAATTGGCTTTGTATACATTACAAAGCCTATTATACCGATTGATCGGCGGAATTCTGTATTCCTCCGCCCGCCGGCGCTGCTAAGTGGCCGGCGAGCTGGAGGCTAAATCCCCGGCCATTGATCCCCGGCGGAGGATCGCGTCACGGATGACGCGATCGCTCCGCCCATGCCCGTACAAGGACCGCCGCCAATTGTACATGCGGCAGTCCTTGCGGGATCCACTTTCCAACCACCCCTGTGCAGTGGGCGGTCGGTAAGTGGTTAAAGGGAACCCAATGTGCGAGGGAAGGGATATGGAGGCTGCCACATTTATTTTCTTGTAAACAATGCCAGTTGCCTGGCAGCCCCGTTGATCTTCTGGCATAAGTAGAGTCTGATTTTAAACCCTGGAACAAGCATATGTCTAATCCAGTAAAACCTCAGTTGAGTTAGAGTACCTGATCTGCTGCTAACTCGTTCAAGGTCTATGGCTTTTAGTATTAGAAACTGGTATTTTTTTTTAAAGGAAATAAATATGTCCGCCCCCATATCACTCTCGACTCGGTTCCCTTTAAGGAACAGACGTTATTTAAACTTAACTCACAATTTCTGTTTTGCAATTTTGCGATTTTGCTCAGAATTATATTGCATGCACATGATAAAATATCTTAATAAATGCCGATGGAATACTTTTGTTTACTTGACACCTCCATTTGACTGAATAATACTCTAGGTAGTTGTACAGAGAAATAATAGGCATGCTCTAAGCCAATCTTTCTGTCTTCTGGGTAAGATATACAGACAGCTGTAAACATGTATATTGCATATTCAATAGTAAACATGAAAAACAAATGCATATAATTGACCTCTTCTGTATGATACATGCTGTTCTACTGGATTTTGTAACACTACAAGATTGTCTCTGTATTCTTTATAAGTTAAGATTGGAGAGAGAATGGACCATTGTGCTGTGGCGCATTGATTTTAGATGAATGGATAGCTTCAGGCTGTGTAACAGCCAAAGCAGAATTATTTCCAGGGTCCTTGTCAGGGGTAACTTACTAAAAAGATATAGTAGGTTTAAATAGCTAATATTTCAATTTCACAGAAAAGAGAAACATTCAAGCGTCTTAATAACACAGTACAGGGAATAATGTTAGCATGCAAAAGGCAGTAACCCATTGCGGTAAGAGGTCACCCTTCATCATATTTGATCTGTAGGAGAAATGAAACATGAATACAAGTGATTAGCAGATTATCTGAGCTGGTACTCACAGTTGATTGGATTTAGCCATATTAGTTAATATAATTTCTGCCCCCCGCCTGAGGTATGTAAGTGCAAACCTTCCCAGCATGTGGATCTTGCAAGACTTACAAGCAGTGCACTGTAAAGTGGTACTGCCTATTCATATGGTACTGCCCAGTCCTATGGACTCACATACATATGTTAATGTTAGCACATTCATTTATTTCAGGCTAGTTCATATGTGCACACATTTAAACAATTACTGCATTTTCCTGCATGTAAATGTATTACAAACATATAGTCTATTCTCCTGATCATAAATGCACTATAAACTGGATGCTTGCTTTAAAATAGTAAATGGGGGCACATAGTTTGAAAGGCTTATGCACATTTTTTTGACAGTTGGAGTGTTCAACTTCTATTTAGTATGTGCTTTTAAAAAAAAGGAAAACCTTGAAAGTCCCCATGAGCATATGGACTAGTCCAAAACCTAGGTCTGTCAGATTTTTACTATACGTGACAGAGACATAGAAAAAAAATAGCACACTTTTCTCGGAGACAAAAGTACATTTTGCATACACATGTATTTGAAATTTTACATTTTTTTTTTTTGCAATAGTGTTCCTTTGATACTAGGCATGAGTTAGGGCCCGTTTCCACTAGAGCGAATCCGCATGCGTTGTCTGCATGCGGATTAGCATAACCAATACAAGTGGATGGCCCTGTTTCCACTTGTCAGTTTTTTGGTGCATTTTTCTGTGCAGGATTTTTCTGCATGGTAGAGCCTGCAGAATTCGCCTGCGTGTGGAATGCAGGCGATTCGCAGGCAATGTATTTAATAGGGGAAATCGCACATGCATTTTTTGCCGTGATTTCGCGTGTGAATTTGCACCAAAAGTAATCTAAACTGAACCAGGCAGTGACATGGTTAAATTCGCATATACCCTGCCTATGTGAAATCGCATGCGAAATCACGGCAAAAATTGCATGCGGAATCGCATCCGCATGCGATTTCGTCAGCGGTGGAATCACGGCGATTCGCACCACACTAGTGGAAACGAGCCCTAAAAGAGGAAAACTTTGTTTTTTGTGAGCATGGTTTTTTTTACAACGTGAATTAATGAGTTAATTTTTCGTGCTTAGCATAGTCAATCTCTTAGAGAGTGCACTGATCCTACTGGTGAAAATACATTTGCAGTCATTCATTACCACATTCTGAAAATGCTAATCGATCAAAGTTGTTTCTTTACCATAAAAGTGTGTTTTGTTGCATTATAAACTTGAGAACAGTTTGTGTGTCCTGCAAAGTCAAAATCCGTGCCTAAGATTCTGTAGAAAAGTAAATATTTTTCTTTTTACATAAACTTGAACACTTTTATTGTGGTTGTGTTAAAACTCTGGTAGCTCTTTTAAAATGTCTTTCTTCCCAAAGTACAATTTAACAGAGATGTGAAGTTGCACACAGTTTAGTATCATGCAACTAATAGATGTTAGTACTGAGGCTTTTTTGCTGATATGGCTGTATCTATTCTAAGCCAATGCATTTAAAAAGACTTCTTAAAAACTACAGTGTAACCCAAGTACAGCGCCTTTTCACTGAGAATCACAAAACTTATTTTTATCACCTGCATTTCATCTTTTTACTAACATTCTGCTATCTCTATACACTGACTCAAAGCTTAGACCAGTTCGAATACATATATGTCTGCTGAGAATAATAAAGGACAAGGATTAAATAGGTGGTTGGGATTTGAAACATTATTTTAGTCCAGTGTCCTGTCAAAAATGTTTATTATACACTGCAACGGTCACACAGTTGCTACACACAAGTATTGTGTTATATGCTGTCTGTCCATAACTATTCCTTACATATCTTTCAGTTGAACAAGACAGATAAATGCCCTTTTTAGCTTTAAGGCTGCTTTCGCAGTGAGACGTTACAGGCGCACGTTAGTGCAGCCTGTAATGCAGCCCCACCGCACAGTAATGAAAAATCAATGGGCTGTTCACAGTGCCCACGTTGCGTTACATTGTAACGCAGCACATCCGTTGAGAGTGCTGCATGCTGTGCGTTATGTGCGGCTAGGCCGCGTTAGACTGTGCGCACATGCTTAGTAGTGTTGGGGAGGAGTGGAGAGCGGCCAGGCACATGGCTAATTAATATTCACTGCACGATGTGACATGCAGTGTTTACTTCTTGGAGCGGCTGCTCTGTGCGGCGATTGGCCAGGCGGGACCACGTGATGCCGCATGCGTCCAAGAGTATGCATCACGGCATCACGGATGCCAGAGTGAGCTGCACAACGCGGCTCACTCTGACGTCCACTTCAGAGAGCACCAGGCATTGCATTAGGGGCACGTTATGTGCCCTATAACGTCCCCTAAACTCAACGTCCTGGTGTGTAAGTAGCCTAAAAGTTAAAATGAGAGGGGACATCCTTAAAGTGGAACTAAACTCGGAACGTCCTCTCTGCTCTCAAAGATTTGCCATAGCATGATAACCATTATGGAAAAAATATATATAATTGCAATTTATGGAAATCCACCCTCCCCCCCCCCCCCCCCCAACAAAATATTTTCCTTGGTTTCACTTTTGCAGAAGGCACTGAAAGGCTTAAGGCTCCATGTTTTCCATATGGAGAGCTGCCTCAGCAGAGCTCTCCTGCACTCTATTCACAGTCCATGTCCACTATAACTTTGTTTATACAATTTTACAATTTCCTTCTGGAGAGTGCTTAGCTTCCCTTCATATCTTCTGACCACCTAGGAATACTACATAAGTGGACAAATAGTACAGTGTTTAAAGCTGGGGAGGGAGTTCTCATACAACACCGGAGAAGTAAAGAGAAAGCGGGAGGTGAGGGGGTGTATTGTGCAATGCTTTTCTGTATGTTATTACAGTAAGGATGCTTCCCTAGCAGCAGTTCATACTGTTTTAGAAAGGTGGGTGCAAGTTAAATGGCCTTAGTTTTGAAGTATAAGGTACACAGGCTTTATCACTCTTGGAAACATGCACTATTTACTCTGTGTGTGTGTAGTGAAGAGTGTAGATGTGCATTTTAAATGTGTGCACTTTATTTATTTTTTTTAAGTTTTCATATTGCTTGTAGCAGAGGACAAGTTTACACGTTAGCTGAGTAGAAAGTGAAGACAGAGATCAAATATAACAGGGTTCAGAACATATCAAATAAGGGGGAGTTGCAGGATCAGCAAATGGAGTTTTACTGTTCTGGCTATTGGTGCCCATACACGGTACAATAAAAACATTCAATTTTCCCATGTATTCAACCAAATAGATTGAATCAAATGAAAATCAAAAATTATCTTGTATTTGAATCAAGAAAAACGAACGATTATCCAATTTTGCCTATAAAAATACAATTGGACATGTTTGAGAAATCTTTATATTAGTTCTAATGAATAATCGAACAAAAGTATCTAATTGAAAAAAATGAAAGAAAACTGTACCATTTATGGGCACCATCAGTCACATTATTATTATTATTATTATTATTATTTAGTATTTATATAGCGCCGACATATTACGCAGCGCTGTACAGTGTATATATATATATATTGTCTTGTCACTAACTGTCCCTCAATGGAGCTCACAATCTAATCCCTACCATTGCCATATGTCTATATTATGTAGTGTAAGTACTGTAGTCTAGGGCCAATTTTAGGGGGAGCCAATTAACTTATCCGTATGTTTTTGGAATTTTGGAATGTGGGAGGAAACCGGAGTGCCCGGAGGAAACCCACGCAGACACGGAGAGAACATACAAACTCTTTGCAGATAGTGCCCTGGCTGGGATTCGAACCAGGGACCCAGCGCTGCAAAGCGAGAGAGCTAACCACTACACCACCGTGCTGCCCACATAACATAACTGGGGACAGAAATCAATCTAATAGGCAGTCACCACTACTATAACAAATGTGCCTCCTAGAATTTTAAATATACATTTAAATTATTTTATTGAATGATTTATTTTTTGTTGTTTACCTATGCATTAACATTCAAATGCATGAAGTAAGTGAGCTTGCTGATGCAGATACAATTATTGCAGTCATTCAATCATTCTATTGCCAAAATACATGTTTTCACATTATAAAAATCCTTACTTAAGCATTTTATAGTCTTTGGCATATTGCATGTCATATAGTCTCAGTAACATGAAAGAGAGTTATTTTTTTTGGCCCGCAAGCTGCTTGCGATCCTTATATTCCACAAGCAATATCATTCAAAGGAAATCAAGTGCTGCTTCACCTCACCTCTAAATGTGTCAGTTAACAGTGTCAGAAGTAAGTATGCACACCTCATGGATTGTGTAGCTTCCGTAACTTCTTAAATCTCTTCCAGCAGCAAAGCCTCTAGCAAGTAATGCATCAAGGACTTACTTAATATATGGGAAATGCCAGTTGTCTGACGATGCAATGTCAAATAGAGAATTACTGCTACCTAGAGCTGTAATGAACTGCAGCTCTAAGTTAAATAGCTCTAGTTAAAGTTGAAAAGATTTTTTTTTCAAATATTTAAGGATAATAAACTTACATTACTCTCTGTGCATCATTCTTGACTTATACTGCCTTCGTGATCAAAAGAGTCTGGCAAAAGTATTCCGACTATACTTAACCACTTCACCACTGAGGGGTTTTACCCCCTGACCACCAGAGCAATTTTCACCTTTCAACGCTCCTTCCATTCATTTGTCTATAACTTTATCATTACTTATCACAATGAAATGAACTATATCTTGTTTTTTCCGCCACCAATTAGGCTTTCCTTAGGTGGGACATTATGCCAAGAATTATTTTATTCTAAATGTGTTTTAATGGGAAAATAGGAAAAATGTGGGAAAAAATTAATTAATTTTTCAGTTTTCGGCCATTATAGTTTTTTAATAATGCATGCTACTGTAATTAAAACCCATGAAATGTATTTGCCCTTTTGTCCCGGTTATAAAACCGTTTAAATTATGTCCCTATCACAATGTTTGGCGCCAATATTTTATTTTAAAATAAAGGTGCATTTTTTTCAATTTTGCGTCCATCCCTAATTACAAGCCCATAGTTTATAAAGTAACAGTGTTGTACCCTCCTGACATAAATATTTAAAAAGTTCAGTCCCTAAGGTAACTATTTATGTTTTTTTTTAATTGTAAATTTTTTTTTATTTTTTTTTATTACAAAAAAAAAATGGGGAGTGTGGGAGGTAATGAGTTAATTTTTTGTGTATAACTAATTAATTTGTATGTGAAAAATGTTTAGGGTGTAGTTTTACTATTTGGCCACAAGATGGCACCAGTAACTTTTTGTTTAATGCGAAGTAGTAGGAGACTGGGTAAGTTTTTTTTTTCACAATGATCGCGCTGCTTAGCGGAAAAGCAGCGGATCATTGCGGGGCTTAGATCAACGAACGGGAATGGATTTTCCCGTTCATTGATCTCCGGGCGAACGGCCGGCGGCGTGTTTACCCGCGGGAATGCGCGCTAGAGCGAGTGGGAGCTCGGGCAGCGGCGGGAGCACGGAAAGTACGGATTTCTCCGTCCCTGGGGGTTAAAGGATGGAAAAAAGGGACGGAGAAATTCGTACGGGCGGGGGTAAAGTGGTTAAGTTACTGGAATCCTTGAAAACAAAATATTTTTGTATCTAGTTATAAGCAATGAGAGTGTAATTAAAGTGGGTCTGAAGACAGGAGGCTCCATACTGCGCATGCACGGGTGCGCGAAAGAGTGCGCGAGAGAGTGCGCTCACCATGCACAGTATGGAGCAGTCAGTCTTTAGGAGCACTCGGGCTCCTGAAGACTGCCAAAGCTCCCACCGCAGTGGCAGAGAGCAGTCATTAACCCATCGGTTGAGGGAGCCAGTGCAGGAACAATGGGACCAGGAAAGAAGATCAGGAAGGCTCTATATGACCCAGAGCCTTACCTCTCCTTAGGTAGGTATCTGTTTTTGTTTTTTTTTTAAATTAGCTTCAGACTCCTTTAAAATGAACTGAAATGAATAGCAGTGAACAAAAGACATTAAAATATCCGAGGGTTCATGAAATATTAAACTTCAAAATTTGCAGTATAATTGGTGTGTGATTGCTGTACATGCAATTGCTGATAAATGAAGTTTCAGAAGTATTTAAAAGCTTTCAGAAAAAGTAGTGCAGAAGCATGCATTTTTCTGCATTTGACTAATACAGTTCCAGTGGCTCTGAGATGGTATGGACCAGAATACTGTAATATACCAACAACAAATGACTAAAAGTACTAAAGTTTAAAGCAGTATGTTGTTCATTTGTCCATATGAACTATCTAGATATTTACACTAAGTATCAATTCTTAAACTAACTTACAGTACTTACAGTTTTCTCCACCTTGTCATTAGCATAAACATAAATACTCTTATTTTATGTTGTTTTTAAGCTATGATCATTAGAGCAGAATTTTGCTTCAGCTAGAACATCTGCTTTATCATTTTTAACTAGGAAAATACACTAGAAGAATAGCCCAAGGATAAGAAAAATGAAATTAAGTGGCAAAGCAACTGCGAGTTTTGCAGAAGAATCTTATTATTTTTTTTTACTACAGTATATTGATGGTCATAATTTCCAGCACGTCCAAAAGACACTGAATTTAATAAATTCATCACCTCTGGACAGTGTACAGAGCCAAGTAAATCATTCTTTTGTTACCATGTAAGCCAAGCATTAATCCAATACAACTGTCTTAAAGCAAACCTATGTCACAATTGGGCTTAATAAGTTGAATGCACGTTGAGATAAAATGGGTGAAAATAAGGCCCTGCTTTAAAACCTTCTTCTTAACTATGGTTAATGTAAATGTTTTAAATCAGGTTTGAAATCTCTCATGGAGAAACAAAAGGTATGGAAATCTATAGCCTGCATTTGCCTTCTTCATTTTATATGAGAACAACTGTTGGTCCACTGAAACATTTGTCCTGCTTTCAAATGTAATTTTACAGTTCTGATTTGCACCTCAAACAAGAAATATTAATGATTGCTATGGGCAGCTAGCACCGATGATTCTAATGCATAGGGCCTTGGGCTGTAGTGTCATCTGTGTCATAACAAAGAGTCCAAATTTGGCTAGCACACCAAAAAGTTTTGCAAAGTGTGTTTTTATATTATTAGTGCATTTGTCAGCACTAAATATGACAGTTTCGGGGCCACGGAGGGTCCCCTTCTTCAGAATGTGCAGACATATGTAACCAATAAGTTTACAAAACTTATTGTTGTACTAGCCAACTTTGGACTCTTTGTACTATTGGATGTGGCTTTTCATCTCGGCTATGTACTCAAAACACCTACGGCAAGGTGTGCTTCCTCCAAACCTACTACTGCTGTGTCATAACAAAAGCTGTTCAAGGTTAATTGAAAACTGTTTTCCGCTAATTCTGTCACTGGACTCACATGACTAGCGATAAACCAATAAATTAGGAAGCAGCGCAAAAATGGAAAAAGACACTATTAAGCTGCCAAGGTTAACAGGGCCAGTCCTAAGCCCGCACCGCAAAAGAGTTGAAAATATACAGTAACATTCCTGGTGCTAAGTGCAATGCAGAATCCCAATCAACATGTTTGGCTCTTGCTTTCTCGTTGTGGATGTATGATGATACTGCTCAGAAGCTGTAGCCCCATGTTGGGGTTAAACCAAAATGCAGGGGGTATAAGGAATAATTGTGACTTGTGTAGTGTTGGGCGAACAGTGTTCGCCACTGTTCGGGTTCTGCAGAACATCACCCTGTTCGGGTGATGTTCGAGTTCGGCCGAACACCTGACGGTGCTCGGCCAAACCGTTCGGCCATATGGCCGAACTAAGAGCGCATGGCCGAACGTTCCCCGAACGTTCGGCTAGCGCTGTGATTGGCCGAACGGGTCACGTGGTTCGGACCCGAACGCGCTCTGATTGGCCGAACTGTCACGTGGTTCGGGTAAATAAATACCCGAACCACGTCATATCTCCGCCATTTGTCTGTGGGTTTAGCTTTGGGTAGGCAGGCAGGGTAGTTCGCGCTCCAGCCACGCTAGCCAGGGTCCCCCCTGTCATTGTGTCACTGCTGGGAACAGTAGTACACCGCTTGCTCAGCCACACTATATAGCATTCTGTTTACTGCCACTCTGTGTACCTCGCTCAGCCACACTATATAGCATTCTGTTTACTGCCACTCTGTGTCTGCTGGGAATAGTAGTACACCGCTTGCTCAGCCACACTATATAGCATTCTGTTTACTGCCACTCTGTGTACCTCGCTCAGCCACACTATATAGCATTCTGTTTACTGCCACTCTGTGTCTGCTGGGAATAGTGGTACACCGCTCGCTCAGCCACACTATATAGCATTCTGTTCACTGTTCTGTGTCTGCTTGGAATAGTGGTACACCGCTCGCTCAGCCACACTATATAGCATTCTGTTTACTGTTCTGTGTCTGCTGGGAATAGTGGTACACCGCTCGCTCAGCCACACTATATAGCATTCTGTTTACTGTTCTGTGTCTGCTGGGAATAGTGGTACACCGCTCGCTCAGCCACACTATATAGCATTCTGTTCACTGTTCTGTGTCTGCTGGGAATAGTGGTACACCGCTCGCTCAGCCACACTATATAGCATTCTGTTCACTGTTCTGTGTCTGCTGGGAATAGTGGTACACCGCTCGCTCAGCCACACTATATAGCATTCTGTTTACTGTTCTGTGTCTGCTGGGAATAGTGGTACACCGCTCGCTCATCCACACTATATAGCATTCTGTTCACTGTTCTGTGTCTGCTGGGAATAGTGGTACACCGCTCGCTCAGCCACACTATATAGCATTCTGTTCACTGTTCTGTGTCTGCTGGGAATAGTGGTACACCGCTCGCTCAGCCACACTATATAGCATTCTGTTCACTGTTCTGTGTCTGCTGGGAATAGTGGTACACCGCTCGCTCAGCCACACTATATAGCATTCTGTTTACTGTTCTGTGTCTGCTGGGAATAGTGGTACACCGCTCGCTCAGCCACACTATATAGCATTCTGTTTACTGTTCTGTGTCTGCTGGGAATAGTGGTACACCGCTCGCTCAGCCACACTATATAGCATTCTGTTTACTGTTCTGTGTCTGCTGGGAACAGTAGTACACCGCTCGCTCAGCCAGAGTATATAGCATTGTGTTTACTGCCACTCTGTGTACACCGCTCAGCCAGACTATATACCATTGTTTACTGACACTCTGTGTACACCGCTCAGCCAGACTATATACCATTGTTTACTGACACTCTGTGTACACCGCTCAGCCAGACTATATACCATTGTTTACTGCCACTCTGATTCTGCTGGGAACAGTAGTACACCGCTCGCTCAGCCAGACTATATACCATTGTTTACTGACACTCTGTGTACACCGCTCAGCCAGACTATATACCATTGTTTACTGCCACTCTGATTCTGCTGGGAACAGTAGTACACCGCTCGCTCAGCCAGACTATATACCATTGTTTACTGACACTATATAGCAGACTATATAGCATTGTGTGTACACCGCTCAGCCAGACTATATACCATTGTTTACTGACACTCTGTGTACACCGCTCAGCCAGACTATATACCATTGTTTACTGCCACTCTGATTCTGCTGGGAACAGTAGTACACCGCTCGCTCAGCCAGACTATATACCATTGTTTACTGACACTCTGTGTACACCGCTCAGCCAGACTATATACCATTGTTTACTGCCACTCTGATTCTGCTGGGAACAGTAGTACACCGCTCGCTCAGCCAGACTATATAGCATTGTGTTTACTGCCACTCTGTGTACACCGCTCAGCCACACTATATAGCATTGCGTACTCTGCCAGTCAGTGTGTATATTGCTGGGATCAGTAATACTCCACTCACCGTCAACCACTATATGAGCTCAACATGAGTTCCCCAGAGACCTCCGCTGTGAGCAGCACTCCCAACAACAGCAACAGCCAACGCCCCACGCAAGCTATAACATCCACCCCAGCAGCCAGTGGTCAGCAGCAGCCCTCCCCGGAGGAGAACGTTGTGTCCATCAGTCCGTCGCCAGAGCGATTAATGAGGGCTGCCATTGAGGAGATGATGGGGCCTGATGTGGAGGAGGAGGTCTGGCTCAGGCCAGCATCCCAAGTTAATGTTGAGGACGATGAGGGGTCTGTGTCTGGGGATGTTGGGGTGGCAGAGGTGGTGGGTGGGTCAGACTCAGGAGAAGAGTTGTATGATGAGGATGATGATCGGGACCATCTGTATGTGCCTCAGAGTCCGACCCCGGAAAACATGTTGTATCGTGTGTTTAGGTACTAAAATCTGCATTCCCTCCCAGTAGTGTTGGGCGAACAGTGTTTGCCACTGTTCGGGTTCTGCAGAACATCACCCTGTTCGGGGTGACTATATAGCAGACTATATAGCATTGTGTTTAATGCCACTCTGTGTACACGGCTCAGCCACACTATATAGCATTGTGTTTACTTCCACTCTGTGTCTGCTGGGAACAGTAGTACACCGCTCACCCGCCACTGTATAGCATTGTGCTCTGTGTCACTGCTGACAATAGTGGTACACCGCTCACCCACCACTGTATAGCATTTCTGTACTGCCACTGTACTGCTGCCAGTCAGCGTGTACTTTAAGGATAAGTGAAATGAGGAAGAAATCCGGTGAAAGAGGGAGGGGCAAGGGAAGAGGTGTTTCCCCTGACGGTTCACGTACAGGCCACAGGGGAGCACCCAAGAAAACCCACTCAATACTGCCCATGTTGTCCAGGACAACAACCCTCACAGATCCAAAAGAACAGGACCAGATAATTACTTGGATGACCTCTCAAGCGTCCAGCAGTGGGTTAAGCAGCACCAGCACATCACGCACGAGGTCCGAGTCCTCAGCCAGTTAAAGTCTGGGCTTTCTTTGAAGACTGCACTGAGGATGTTACCATGGCGATTTGCAAGGTGTGCAAGACCCGCCTGAGCAGGGGGAAAAGTATTAACAACCTCTCCACCACCAGCATGAGCCGCCACATTCTATCCAAACATCCCACTCTGTGGGCAAACGCGGCAGGACAGGGTACCACCAGCAACACTGCCTCCCTTGGGTTCACCAGACTCACCACCAGACCCGCCTCAGCAGCAGCAGTAGCCCAGCCATTGCGTGGTTCACAACATTCACAAACATCAGACAATGCTGACACTGTCACTTTCCGGACTAGTGCTCTTGAGGTCTCCCAGTGTTCATCAAACACAACAACCAACAGCCCTTCGGTGTGCAGCGCTACGGTTGAGTTGTCTGTCTCTGAGATGTTTGAGCACAAGAGGAAATTGCCAGCAAATGACCCCCGGGCCGTGGCAGTAACAGCCAGCCAGCATAGCCAAGCTTCTGGCCTGCGAAATGCTGCCATATCGAGTGGTGGAGACAAACAGCTTCAAGGGCATGATGTCAGTGGCCATCCCACGTTACGTGGTTCCCAGCCGCTACCACTTTGCGCGCTCTGCAGTGCCTGAGTTGCATGAGCACGTGGTCAGCTAAATAACCCGAAGCTTGAAGAATGCCGTTGCCTGCAAGGTTCACCTCACCACTGACACCTGGACGAGTGCGTTCGGCCAGGGTCGATACATCTCCCTTACCGCGCACTGGGTGAACCTTGTGGAGCCTGGCAGCGATTCCTCACCTGCTACGGCGCGGGTGTTGCCCACGCCGCAAACAGCTGGATAACAACAGCAGCACCTACCTCTCTGACTCCTTCTCCTCCAACGCATCTCAAAGCTGTACCTCATCCGGAAATGCTAACCCAGCACCAGCAGCAGTAGGATCGTGGAAGCAGTGCAGCACAGCTGTTGGCATGCGTCAGCAAGCGTTGCTGAAGCTGATCTGCCTTGGGGATAAGCAGCACACAGGGGAGGAAATTTGGAGGGGAATAAAGGAACAGACGGATTTGTGGCTGGCACCGCTGGACCTGAAACCGGGCATGAAGCTAGACACCTGGCACGAACTGGCAATGTACGCAATAGAGGTGCTGGCTTGCCCGGCAGCCAGCGTTATGTCGGAACGCTGTTTCAGTGCTGCCGGAGGCATCATCACAGATCGGCGTATCCGCCTCTCCACAGAAAATGCAGACCGTCTGACTCAAATTAAAATGAATCAATCCTGGATTGGAAACGACTACGCAACACTCCTGGACCCCAACCAAGTAACATGACCGATGAACATCTGGGATGGTTTAGCGTTTCCGGTCCCTGTTTATTGAACCTCTCATCTGTATTACATTTATGACTGCATGGCGGCAAAAAGCATTGCTGCTATATCCGCACGCTTTTTGTCCTCATGCAAGGCCTGGGTTGTTGTGTCTCACAAAGCGTGGCCTTCTCCTCCTGCGCCTCCTCCTGTTCCATCACGTGTGCTGCTGCTGCTGCTGCTGGGTTACCGTTGCCGGTCCCTGTTTATGGAACCTCTTATCTTTATTACATTTATGACTACATGGCGGTACAAAGCATGCTATCCGCACGCTTTTTGTCCTCATGCAAGGCCTGGGTTGTTGTGTCTCACAAAGCGTGGCCTTCTCCTCCTGCGCCTCCTCCTGTTCCATCACGTGTGCTGCTGCTGCTGCTGCTGGGTTACCGTTGCCGGTCCCTGTTTATGGAACCTCTTATCTTTATTACATTTATGACTACATGGCGGTACAAAGCATGCTATCCGCACGCTTTTTGTCCTCATGCAAGGCCTGGGTTGTTGTGTCTCACAAAGCGTGGCCTTCTCCTCCTGCGCCTCCTCCTGTTCCATCACGTGTGCTGCTGCTGCTGCTGCTGCTGGGTTACCGTTGCCGGTCCCTGTTTATGGAACCTCTTATCTTTATTACATTTATGACTACATGGCGGTACAAAGCATGCTATCCGCACGCTTTTTGTCCTCATGCAAGGCCTGGGTTGTTGTGTCTCACAAAGCGTGGCCTTCTCCTCCTGCGCCTCCTCCTGTTCCATCACGTGTGCTGCTGCTGGGTTAGCGTTGCCGCGTGGTCCCTGTTTATTGAACCACTTATCTTTATTACATTTATGACTGCATGGTGGTACAAAGCATGCTATCCGCACGCTTCTTGTCCTCATGCAAGGCCTGGGTTGTTGTGTCTCAAAGCGTGGCCTTCTCCTCCTGCGCCACCCTCCTCCTGTTCCATCACGTGTGCTGCTGCTGGGTTAGCATTACCGGTCCCTTTTCCTGGAACCTCTTATATGTATTACATTTATGACTGCATGCCGACAAAAAGCATGTTACCTGTGCAAAGAAAACAGACATTTCCCCCATTTAAAAGACAGTTTTCCCTTTGAAACTTTAAAATCGATTTTCTCAAAAACTATAAGCTCTTTTTGCTAAAAAAAATTTTCCTCTTGTACCCACTCCCAAGGTGCACATACCCTGTAAATTTGGGGTATGTAGCATGTAAGGAGGCTTTACAAACCACAAAAGTTCGGGTCCCCATTGACTTCCATTATGTTCGGAGTTCGGGTCGAACACCCGAACATCGCGGCCATGTTCGGCCTGTTCGGCCCGAACCCGAACATCTAGATGTTCGCCCAACACTAGACTTGTGAGGGAAAGAATAACCACTTTCTTTATTAATATTTAAATTTTTAAAAATTACTTAAAAATAGATATATAAAAAAGGGTGTATAATGTGTCAAGAAATATCAAGAAAAATCTTTAAAATACAGCCCTGTAAATCAATTCACAGAGCAGCTTTGCCTGTTGAACAGCGGAGAGGAATGCCATTGGTGTTAGTGATAATTTAGTTGGTGAATTCTTGTGCAGCCATCCTGTGCCACCATCTCTACATGTGCATGATTTTTTTCCCCCTTAGTAAATGTGTGTACACCCAATTTAAATGCAAGTTATTTTACAGTGCATACAACAATCCCTCTAACCATGACCTTGAATATCTAAGAAACTAAAAGGAAACTGTTTTTAACATATATATACCCACAAATATTGCTGGATGACAGTGCCGGCAGCCAGATAGCTTGATCTATAGACACCTATTTAGTAACACATTTAAATCACAAATAAAACTGTCCTTGACTTTCCTTGTCAGTCATTTTTATTGGATAAATTTACATTAATATATTGGACATAGCATATTGTAAATTCACTCTGTGCCTTTCTTTTTTAATAACTATATGATGCAGCAATACTTGGCTAAGTGTCAGGAAGAATATGATACAATAACAATAAAAAAAAACTTTATTATTGTTACAGTATGTACGGGGAAGAAACCACATACTGGCATTAATTCCCAGAACTTATCTAACAAATGATCTATTCTGAAAACAGCTGAAAATATCTTTTTTCAGCTGTTTCCAAAAGAATAGAAAATCTTCAAATTAAGTTGTTTCTGGTTAATTAGCTTAAAAATTACTTTTCTTAGCTTAATTTTGATACTTTTCTTTATTGTTGGGTACTTGAAAGGTTTTATAGATGAAATTAAAAATGGATAAGAGGAGATAAATCATAAAATAAGACAGATACAGAGAGCTTAGTTAATGAGATAAGACAGATGAGTGATAATTTGTCAATTAACAACTTTGTGTCCTAATGCTACGAATAAACAAAGTTTTTTTGGCAGATAGAGGGCTCAATACATAATTTCCAACAGGTCTGTCATGATTTCGATCATATTTCTGATTGATTTTCTCAGAGAAGTGAATGGAAATCAATCGGGAAAAGGATTAGCAAATCAATCGGAAAAACAAGTGTAAAATCGATCGACTAGTAAATCTGCCGAAAAAACTTGTGTATTCCCAACTTAAGAGTAGGTGATATTTAGCATGTTTAAAACCAACATACCTATTTTGCTTTAAGTGTGCCACAACAGCACACATAACCTATATTGATTGTTGGCCACTTTACCTACCTATTTTCAAGAATATTTTATTATTTTGTTTATATATATCAAAAACCATAATTCTCAAGTCTAAAAGTTTAGGTGGCTGTTCCATTTCATTACTATTCTTGGAAAATCCAGTGGCAATAATCCATTAGGGTGCTTAACTGATATAGGCATTACATGTAAATTGTTCAGTAGCATTCCAACAGAAATCAATGAGGCATAGCTTTTTCTGTAAGTGGTTGTTTTGATCTCTTTGAGTCTCCTATCCTTTCATCATGGTTCTGTGTCACCATGAGCATTTATAATCTCTTGACCTGAAGAGACGGAGGGTGTCTCCTCTGGGAAACGCGTCATTTGTCAGCCCAATAAAGCGACTTTTAGCCGGGTCAGTAACGAAGATCAATCAGAAACAGCAGAGCTTCAGGCGTGCTCACACACTAGCTGACAGAGGAATCAGCGTCTAGTGCTGTGAGCAGATGCCTTATATACTGGAGGAGGGCTGACTCTCAATTGAATTGTGCCCCACGCATGCGTATAGCGCATCCTGGACTGTGGCGGCCACTTCTGCAACCACCACCAGCGGCTAACTTCAAGTTTCCTGTGGTGAGCGTGGTATGCATCCCTGTCACATGAGCCACCCGGAAGTACAGGCTCACGATGAGACACTGAAACTTGAACCTCTTGTATCAGCAGAGTCCATCCAGGCCGCGGACCCCCCGAGACTTCAGAATCCGACAAGGCCGCCAGACCATCAGACTGTGGTAAGACCTTTGAGTGATCCTGAAACTGCCAGTCTCAGAATGCTCTTTTATCTGTTTTTTTTTTTTAGCTATGTTCATTGGATCACAGAGCTGCATATGAGCAGGATTGCCAGATCGGACCAAAAGGGGATACTCCAAAACCCCATTCTATTGCTACCATGAGCATTCTGGACATTTTGTAGTGCTGGCCCCATTCCTATCTCATAGGGCTGTATTAATCCATGCCATGTAGGGATGAGGGGCAGAAACTCCAAAAAAGCTGTATGCATGTTGGATCAGTATGGCTCTGTAAAATGTATAGGCTATAGAGATGCTGTATACAGGTGGTTCTGGATGAGCATCATGCTTTGAGGGACACAAAGAGCTGATCTGCATATTCAGCAAAGTGATGCATATCAGGAGGGTTATTGTTGCTCATGCAAAGCCATCCTGAAGTGATTTCTAACAAAAAATAAAATAAAAGATACACCTCTGGAAAGTCTAGAGGCTTCCTGTATCTTCCTACAACCCACCATTTCAGTGCTACAACCCTCTAAACATATTTAACCCAATGGGTCAAATGCATTTCTTCAGTGTATGAGCACAGCCATAGACAAGTGTGACTGTATTGTGTATGCTCAAGTACAGTCCATGCAGGCTCAGATAGAATGAAGGAGCTTACGCACTGATTTTTTTCTCTGTGCATGAGCACCTTCTTTTTACTGGGCTTGCATGGGCTGTATATGGGCATGCCCAACACAGCCATGCTTTTCCAAGGCCACGCTTGCACTTTGAAGATACCAAGGAACCAGCGCTAGTAGATATATTTTTTTCTTAACTACTTCAGGATCATTTTATAGCTGAAAAATGCATCCTGTTTTAACAAAAGGCAAATGGATATTTATCATAGGTTTTTTTTTTTTTATTAACGAGATGAAGCACTCTCATGTATTTTACCATATATATCAGTGGGGACATTAGAGAAAACACCTACCCTGCTCTCTGTTTCATTCTTCACTGCTCAGCCTGATTCTAATCAGCCCTGATAAAATCCTCGACTGAGCATTCAGTCTAGCTTTGCTCAGTAGTCATTATAGCAGAGTCAGAAGGGGGCAGACTTGGGCTTGAAAAGACATCAGAGAAGACAGACTGAGAGGAATGCCATTGGTGTTAGTGATAATTTAGTTGGTGAATTCTTGTACAGCCATCCTGTGCCACCATCTCTACATGTGCATGATTTTTTCCTCCTTAGTAAATGTGTGTACACCCAATTTAAATGCAAGTTTTTTTACAGTGCATACAACAATCCCTCTAACCATGACCTTGACTATCTAAGAAACTAAAAGGAAACTGTTTTTAACATATATACCCTCAAATATTGCTGGATGACAGTGCCGGCAGCCAGATAGCTTGATCTATAGACACCTATTTAGTAACACATTTAAATCACAAATAAAACTGTCCTTGACTTCCCTTGTCAGTCATTTTTATTGGGTAAATTTACATTAATATATTGGACATAGCGTATTGTAAATTCACTCTGTGCCTTTCTTTTTTAATAACTATATGATGCAGAAATACTTGGCTAAGTGTCAGGAAGAATATGATACAAAAACAATAAAAAAAACCCTTTATTATTGTTACAGTATGTACAGGGAAGAAACCACATACTGGCATTAATTCCCAGAACTTATCTAACAAATTATCTATTCTGAAAACAGCTGAAAATATTTTTTCAGCTGTTTCCAAGAGAAAAGAAAATCTTCAAATTAAGTTGTTTCAGGTTAATTAGCTTAAAAATTACTTTTCTCAGTTCAAGAGACCGAGTCTGTCTTCTCTGATGTATTTTCAAGCCTAAGCCTGCCCCCTTCTGACTCTGCTATAATGACTCCTGAGCAAAGCTAGGCTGAATGCTCAGTCTGGGATTTTATCAGGGCTGATTAGAAGCAGGCTGAGCAGTGAAGAATGAAACAGAGAGCAGGATAGGTGTTTTCTCTAATGTTCCCACTGATATATATGGTAAAATACATGAGGGTGCGTTTTCTCTGGTTCACTTTGGTCTCTTTGAGTCCTTTATGCTTTAGTAGTGGTTCTGAGTACCCATGAGCTTTCTGGGTATTTTGCAACAGTTTGAATTGAAGCTAGGAACTTCAATTCATTGACCCATATGCGATTTACTTTTTATCCTGCGTTTTCTCCTAGGTGATATTTTCACACCTTGTCATAAAATGCCTTTTAAACCACCAGCAAAGCAAGAAAATACTCAAAGTAAATGTTATAGTACTTTTTCACCAACTTTTAGGTACTTTTTCAATTGTAAAATGTGTATGTAATGATCGCTGCTGCAGCAGGTGTTGCTGGAAGTAGTAGTGCTCAGGCAGTTCTGATCTCTTTCCATGCAAGCTGCATAGCTTTGTCTGCCTTTCCCTGCTGTCAGCTTGTGACTGATTATCATTCACCTGTGTGGGAATCTGCATGTCTGCTCCCATTGGATGACCTCAGTATAAAGATCTGCTTCCTGCAGGACTCCTCGGGTTTTCATAGCTTCAGTTTAAGCCTGTCTTGCTGTCGCTTCAGCCCCCGATCGTGTTTCTTGTTCTAAAGATACTTTGCTGGTTTTGCATCATATATTGGTTCATTGCCCATATATATGCATACCAGCACGTTTATTATTTTCCTTGTATTCGTGTTACGTTGATACATCAGTGTCGCTGATGTATACGTACATGAACTGTTTATATCCTGTGTGCAGTTAGTCAGCTTTCCAGCACGTTTTGGTAGTTTGCGCGTATCGTGAGCACCCGTGCTGAGCTAGTATCCTGCTCCTGGTCCTGTTCGTGGATTGCGTTCATCTCTGCGAGGAGATAACAAATCCTTCTGAATCCTGTCCTGTTACTGTTTGTGGATTGCGTTCATCTCTGCGAAGAGATAACGAATCCTTCTGAATCCTGTTCTGTTACTGTTTGTGGATTGCGTTCATCTCTGCGAAGAGATAACGAATCCTTCTGAATCCTGTTCTGTTACCGTTTGTGGATTGCGTTCATCTCTGTGAAGAGATAACGAATCCTTCTGAATCCTGTTCTGTTACTGTTTGTGGATTGCGTTCATCTCTGCGAAGAGATAGCGAATCCTTCTGAGTCCTGTTCCCTGTATTACTCCAGTCCTAGTCAGCGTTCCTGCTTATGTCATATATCGGTTCATTGCCGATATATACATATGTTAGTCAGACGTTACAAATAGTTTCATTGATAGCTGTAATTGTAATACGCTAGGAAAACATACTTATTGTATATTTGTCTGTGTTACGTTCATCTATCTTGATCCTGCTATTTCCTGACTATCCTGTCCTGTCTTTGTGAGGCACGCCATCGCTGCAATCGCATTGGCTGCCTCATTCCAGTCTGTCTTGTTTTGGACGCTTGCTGTCGCTAAGTAGCCGCTAGCTAGCAAGCGTTTATTCTGTCTACCTGTCCTGATCTCCTCAGTTCTGGTTTATGCGCTCAGCGCTACTTTGCGCTGAGACGTTATAATGAAAGCATTGTTTGTGGCTGTCAGATCTGCACCAGCTCTGTGCGCCACAATCTCCTATTGGAGTCAGTCCTCCCCTCCACTATACTAGGGATAGCCTGTTTCCTTGTGCTGGTGTGTGTACCTCCTCCACGCCAGCTCATGCGTTGCATGCTGACTGTGGAGAGTGCACCACCAAGCCTTACATTATGAAAACCCCATTACCAATCCCCATTGTGGGGGGGATTCCCAGAAAGTATGACACTGTTAATTATGGTTCCTGTTCCTTTAAGAAATTTGAAGAACTTAACTCTGAAACAGAAAATGAGTTTTTCTCTGAATGTGCCAGGTTCCTGGCCAATCCCGATCTCCAAGCGACTCCTGTTTCAACCTGGGCACTCCAACTAAGTTATATTTTGTTTAAAGGGGAATTATTCCAGTGGGCATTTGATGTTCTCAATCATTCCGATTTGAAAGAGAGACCGCTGGAATTTCTAGCGTTTGTGATCCATAACTGGTTGCGCATAGATCCATTGCCTTTTCCTCTTAATGAACTCCTGGCAGCAGGCCAATCAGCTTCTCCTTCAATTGCTTGCAAAAATGTTCAGCAAGCAGAAAGTGTTACTGATAATTTTCCTGCAGCCTTGAATAAATCACCAAAAACAGCAGGGTCTAAGGCAAAACGCAAACGTTCTAAGAAACGTGTCCGATCTGCAGAGTCGTTATCCTTAGCGTGAGACCTATAATGAGATTCTGCCATTAACAGATAATGAAATGCAATTGTCTTTCAGGGGAGTTAAATGGACTTATGAAACTACTAATGAACTTTCCTCCCTGGCTAGGGAAAATAAAGATTTTTGTTTAAAAGAATTATCTGAGTATGATTATGAGGAGATATTACAGAGTATTGAACAAATCAACTTATTTGTGAAGCAAGGAAAGTTTGCATACACTACAGTTCAGCACTTGCTACAGGTATTGGAGATTTTTAGGAATAAGGAATCTGCCAATCACCTGCTAATTAACCCAATATATGTCCCTGCTACAATCATATCTGCAAACCATGATCTGCCTGTTAAGTATGCTTGGAATCCTCCATTTGAGAAAGGAGAGATGGAAGCTCTGGTCAATGAATGGAAGAATGATTCAAGTTCATTTTGTCAATTTTACAGTGCAAAAAGTGAATTAGTATTGAATGCATGCATTAAGTCTGCCTATAACCTAATAAAAACTGGTGTGTGTGGGTATGACTTTGTGGCTCCATTGATTGATGTGTGGGAACTGATTTTGGATGATTTTTATGTGACTCCGAATTTGCAAATTTGGCGTTCTGACCCGCCTGCTTCAGCACCTTTGGCTGATTCAGCAGGTGATTCGGAGCTCTTTTTGTGTGAAATTGAAGTTCCTGCAATTCCACCCTGTACCATGGATAACTCAGTGTTACTTACCAGTAAAACAGAAGCCACTGATACATTCTTAACCTTGCCCTGCGCAAATTTCTCAACAGAGAATCCAGAGGTCCTGCTGACTTCCGAGTCCAGCCTAGCCAGTACTCATGACTCTTTGTTCAGTGAAACAGACACCAGAAAAATCTTGCCTGCCTCTGCAAACACTTCTGCAGAAATTACCTGTGTTAATAAAGTTCAACTCCTGTCTGATCCAGCAGATGCCAATAGATGCACTACATCAGTTTCCGAGTCCCAGCAATCCTGTCTAGAAACCTCAGAACCCCAGCATCTGAATTTTCCAATTTTACAAATGAATGGTGATTCAGATGCGCAAACATTGTGTCTTGATCTTCCTGTTTCTACACCTCGCTCTAGTTTCGTGAATAGCTCAGAGCATCTGCTATGTGAACCTGAAATCGCAGAATTATTACCTTGTTCAGAAAATGTTCCAGTAAATTTGTCCTGTACCATGAATTGTGCAGTAGATCTCTCCAATGAAACTCAGGTCACAGAATCATTATGCTGTCCAGCAGGTGCTTCCATGGTTTTGCCTTGCAATATGGACTGTTCAGTGATCCTGTCCAGTGAAGCTGTGGTCGCAGAGTCTTATGCTTCACCCAGTACTTTGGATACTTCAAACCCTCTAGCAGAGGAGTCTGAGGCACTGCTTACCTCAGTTTGTGTTGCAGTAATATTCACTTGTCTAGCAGCTGTTTTGGAATTACAGTCTGCTCTAATAAAACTTGATGAATTTCTGCCCAGCAAAGCAGAAGCCATTGAAATATTGTCCTCGTCAGCAAGTGTGTTAGATACCTTGCCCTGTACACAGTCTGATTTAACCAATGTTGTTGAGTCCCTCTCCAGTGTTGTAACAGCCGAGGAACTCCAGCCCTGTCCTCTGAATGTTTCAGAAGTCTTGCCCTGTAACATGGATAATTCTGATTCTCTGGTCAAAATAATAGAAATCTCAGAATTTCAGTCCGGTCTGATGAGTGTTCCTGAAACCCAGCCCTGTATCCTGAAAGATTCTGGTTCTCTGGCCGCTGTGGCAGAGGTTCCAGAGTCCCCTTCCTGTCCAGGGAATTCCTCAGTTTTGCCTAGTCCAGTGGGGGCTGCTGCAATACTGACTTGTTCTGCAGCGCCTCATGAGCTCCAATCCAGTGTATTAGATGAGTCTCTGTCCAGTCCAGAGGTAGTTGTGGAGTCCCTATCTGGTTCAGTGCATACATCAGAAGATTTGTCCTGTCTTGTTAGTGCCCCTGAATCTGATTTGTTACTGACTTTGCTGGAATCAGCGACATCTAAGTCTGATCCTGCATTCTCGTGTAAAAGTCCAGTCGTTGCGAAGTCTAGTCATGATGATTTTTTTTTGCCCAGTCCTGGTTTTTGTCCTGTCTTGGCTGACCCTGAGTCTCACAGTTCCTTGACATGCCCAGAGGTTTCTCTTGTGCCAGTGTGCCCAGATGTTCTTTGTGTGCCAGAATGCCCAAGTGTGTCTAAGGTGTTAGCGTGCTCTGATGCTTCCTTAGTGGGAACATGTTCTGATGTTGCCAGTCTGCCTGCATGCCCAGAGATGGTTCTGGTCCCTGAAAGCCCTGATCTTGATGTTTGTCCTTGTGGCCCTGACTCGGGAATTGCCCTAGGTTCCATAGGGGTTCTTGATAGTTCTCCATGTGAGCCTAAGGGGCGTTCTGACCTATGGGGATCTCTTTGGAGCTTCAAGGTGTTCTGGGAGGTCTCTGAGATAACTTGTCCTGGTGCCTTGGACTGGTTCAACAGTGGGTTTTGTGTTGGTAAAGACAGTCCCGGTGGGCATTGCAAAGGCTTTGGCGTTTTTGAACGGTTCCTGGAAGGCGGTGGGTATCGCTCAGGGAGTTTCGGAGGGCTTTCTTCTGGAAATCATGGTTCTGATGGGTCCAGTCTTGTGGGGACTGATTCTGGAATTCGGTCTTGCCGGGCTGTCCCGGTCATCATGAATTATCAGTCAGACTGTTTTGTTGGGAATTTCAGTTTTGAAAAGCGTCTGGAATCCGCTTTTAAGGGCGGGGGTACTGTAATGATCGCTGCTGCAGCAGGTGTTGCTGGAAGTAGTAGTGCTGCAGCTCAGGCAGTTCTGATCTCTTTCCATGCAAGCTGCATAGCTTTGTCTGCCTTTCCCTGCTGTCAGCTTGTGACTGATTATCATTCACCTGTGTGGGAATCTGCATGTCTGCTCCCATTGGATGACCTCAGTATAAAGATCTGCTTCCTGCAGGACTCCTCGGGTTTTCATAGCTTCAGTTTAAGCCTGTCTTGCTGTCGCTTCAGCCCCCGATCGTGTTTCTTGTTCTAAAGATACTTTGCTGGTTTTGCATCATATATTGGTTCATTGCCCATATATATGCATACCAGCACGTTTATTATTTTCCTTGTATTCGTGTTACGTTGATACATCAGTGTCGCTGATGTATACGTACACGAACTGTTTATATCCTGTGTGCAGTTAGTCAGCTTTCCAGCACGTTTTGGTAGTTTGCGCGTATCGTGAGCACCCGTGCTGAGCTAGTATCCTGCTCCTGGTCCTGTTCGTGGATTGCGTTCATCTCTGCGAGGAGATAACGAATCCTTCTGAATCCTGTCCTGTTACCGTTTGTGGATTGCGTTCATCTCTGCGAAGAGATAACGAATCCTTCTGAATCCTGTTCTGTTACTGTTTGTGGATTGCGTTCATCTCTGCGAAGAGATAACGAATCCTTCTGAATCCTGTTCTGTTACCGTTTGTGGATTGCGTTCATCTCTGTGAAGAGATAACGAATCCTTCTGAATCCTGTTCTGTTACTGTTTGTGGATTGCGTTCATCTCTGCGAAGAGATAACGAATCCTTCTGAATCCTGTTCTGTTACCGTTTGTGGATTGCGTTCATCTCTGCGAAGAGATAGCGAATCCTTCTGAGTCCTGTTCCCTGTATTACTCCAGTCCTAGTCAGCGTTCCTGCTTATGTCATATATCGGTTCATTGCCGATATATACATATGTTAGTCAGACGTTACAAATAGTTTCATTGATAGCTGTAATTGTAATACGCTAGGAAAACATACTTATTGTATATTTGTCTGTGTTACGTTCATCTATCTTGATCCTGCTATTTCCTGACTATCCTGTCCTGTCTTTGTGAGGCACGCCATCGCTGCAATCGCATTGGCTGCCTCATTCCAGTCTGTCTTGTTTTGGACGCTTGCTGTCGCTAAGTAGCCGCTAGCTAGCAAGCGTTTATTCTGTCTACCTGTCCTGATCTCCTCAGTTCTGGTTTATGCGCTCAGCGCTACTTTGCGCTGAGACGTTATAACGAAAGCATTGTTTGTGGCTGTCAGATCTGCACCAGCTCTGTGCGCCACAATCTCCTATTGGAGTCAGTCCTCCCCTCCACTATACTAGGGATAGCCTGTTTCCTTGTGCTGGTGTGTGTACCTCCTCCACGCCAGCTCATGCGTTGCATGCTGACTGTGGAGAATACACCACCAAGCCTTACAGTGTATAAGTTATTTTAAAAAGACCATGAAAATGATCTCTTAAAAAATAACTCAGGAGATAAAGTTAATTGAATATGGGCCATTATGTCTACTATCTGGCCTCAAAAAGACATTGGTTATATCTAGAATGCTATAAATAATTGAATGCATTATTAAGACAATGATGATGCTTTTAAAAACATTGGTTTAACTTGTACCTCTAGTTTTATCTTTATTAATGTTAAACCATTTAGCACTTCTATTAAAGAGGTATACACTTGCAGGGCAATGTTGTTAACTACCATTATCCAGATTAACAGCATCCGTATGCAAATTGCCAAACAAAAATGATTAAGATGCTGTGCTCTAGATAAATATCTATTCTGTTGATTCTCGCTGGTGCTGACCTTTTTCCTGCAAGCAAAATTCTGAGATTATTTCAGGCAAGTAGTAATTAATGCAAACAAACAGCCTTTGAACTTTTTCATTTACTGCAAGCATACATTATAGGCACCAAAGCCTGTGAAGTCTAGAGACAGATAATTCCATGAACGCTAATGAAGATTGCATTCTTCCAAAGCTAGATATGCAGTTATATGTTAAGCCTTTTACACATTTGATTTAATTATTGGGGAAATCCATAGTTAACATAAATTATTATGTAAATTGCTCTTGTTTAAATCTGACTTTGTCACTGCCCCAAGGGTTAGGGAGCACATCCTGGGCATTAATGTCTTCCTTTTGTAGTATTATCCAGTCCATGTGCAATCTCTATATAGTCATCTCCATTAACTAGGCAAATGGTTAGCTATGTGCAAAATGCAGTTGCCATAGCAATCAATCATTATTCAAATGTTTTGGTTTTGTTGACACTAAAAATTATCAAAGGTGAAGTTTGACTGGTTGCCATGTGCAATTGCCTATCATTGCTATCTGAACCAAAACATAATTTAAGCTTCAGTGAATGTACAATTACTAATTTTTAAAAGGTTGTTGTGACTAAACAGCTGCTGTCATTGCCTATTAACAATTCTGCTGCCACTGCTGATCATAAGGGTATAAACAAAGTTTGTGTGACATTCAAAGTTGCAGAAAGGTAGCTTTACAAAAGCTGTTGAATAGATTTTTTGTTCTTTATGCAGGCTTTATGATTGTCAAAAGAAGCATAAGATTAGGTCTGGCTCAGACCGTAGTGATGTGAATCAAGGCTCAAGAGCACACTAGGCTTTGCCGAAAACCATGAGTTTTCAGCATTTTACCTTTCTATGGTTTTGGTGCATTTGTGTTTTGTGTTTTTTTCAACAGATTCCCTTTTTTTCAATTGATTAAAATACAGTATCATATTTATTTAACACAAATCTTGTAAAAAAAAATGCACATCTGAGTCTCCATTGAAATACATGACATGTGTTTTACATTTTGAGAAAAATGCAGCAAGTAGTGTAGTTTGAAAAATGCACACCATAAAGCGGAGAGATATGAGTTTTTTATACGGCCCATAGACTTTAATTATGGGCAAAAATGAGTGTGTTTTCCACAACGTTAGCAATTCTGCTTAGTGTTCTCCTTGCCCGAGAGAATCATTGGCATTATACAGCAATACCATAGACTGCAATGTCAATTTGCTGCAATGCATTGCCAAGGGGTTTGGGAGAGGTTACTTTGGGTGCCAAACAGTAATGAGTTTGGCAACATGATTGCAGCCAAATTCACATCATGGTGGGGACAGCGTAATAAACAGTAATATGTTCAGCTACACTGTGGCCAAATTCATGGCATATTGAAGGGTAAATGAGTTTGGCTACACTACAACCGACCTCATAGAGAGGAGAGGATGATGTAATAAATGGTAATGTTAACTACTTCCGGACCTTGATAATTGAAATCTACACCCTGTTTTGGTGGTTATCTGGCTGCCAGGGCGTAGATTTCAATTAACCGCTGCTGCGCGCATCCACCATTTTTGTCGCTCCCACCAATCTCTCCACTGGATCCACACCTTCCCCCATCGCAGCTCACTTGCTCTGCCTGTGTCTACGACGACAAAGCCCTGTGAGCGTGTCAGGAGCTGATTTCATTGGCTCCTAGCCCTGTCTTTCAATGTAAGCAACATTAAAAGACAAGGCCAGGAGCCTATGAAAGCGGCTCCTGGCCAGCTCACAAGAACTCTGCCGTCTCTATGACAGGGGGTGGGGTGGCCCAGGTTTGCGACATGCTGCGGTGACAGCAGTTGTGGCTGGTATGTGCGGCGATTTGTTGGGATTCGGCTGTTTCTGTACAAGTGGTTTCTGGTCCTTAAAGTTGCAGAGACCGCTGGTACTTAAGTGGTTGAAATCCAGTTGTCAGCTTTTTTTATGCAAAATTAATAAACCATAAAACTAGGCAAAAATGTTCTCAGAACGGTGACAGTGTGTTGCATTACATAAGGGCACCCTTCCTTTATTAAAGGGAATATTAGGTGAAAATAAACTTATGAGATAATGATTTGTATGTGTACTACACCTGAGAAATCCAGTATAGAAAGAGCTTAGAAACTTCAGTTGTTATCTATGGAAAAGAGCTTCTCTGAACTCTTTGACCAAGCTTGGTCGGCAAAGATGCTGTTTCTGAAGCACTTGTAGCAACCTCTCTCTCACTGTTTCTTGTTTGTTTAACCTATTTTGGTTCCTGAATGTAGAAACTACGTCCAGGAACCATGCGCGCTACCGTGCGCTCCTGCGGCCAATCGCGCGCGTGCACGCGCACTCCCGGCCGCGGATTCGGTAGCCAGGGAATCAATGTATCGGGCTATGGTGCCCGATCACTGATTCCTCTCCCCCGCTGAAAAAGTGACAGCTTCTCTCGGAAGCTGCACCTTTTCTGGCCGTTCCCTCCCCGATGCGTCACTCTAAGCGTGTGTTACGCTTAGAGTTACGTCATGTAAACAAACTCATACTAACTAACAAATTCATAGTAATACTACAACTGAAAATAAAAATAAATTAAAATTAACACACATTTACATTATAAATCTATTGTTTACCTCCCACCCTCCCAAAACTACCCAAATAAAATGTTTACTATAAAAAAAAAAAACATTACAATAAAAAAAAAAAAAACATGTAAATATTTACCTAAGGGTCTAAGCTTTTTAAATATCAATGTAAAGATGAAATATTTCTATATTTTTTTTTATTTTAAACTTGTTAATAGTGATAGATGCAAAATGGAAAAAATGCACCTTTATTTCCAAATAAAATATTGTCGCCATACATTGTGATAGGGACATAATTTTAACAGTGTAATAACCGGGACATATGGGCAAATACAATATGTGAGTTTTAATTATGGAGGCATGTATTATTTTAAAACTATAATGGCTGAAAACTGAGAAATAATGAATTTTTCCATTTTTTCTTATTCTTCCTGTTAAAATGCGTTTACAGTAAGTGGCTCTTAGCAAAATGTACTCCCCAAAGAAAGCCTAATTGGTGGCAGAAAAAACAAGATATAGATCAGTTCATTGTGATAAGTAGTGATAAAGTTATAGGCTAATGAATGGGAGGTGAACATTTCTCACGTGAAAACCACGGAACCTGAATGGGTTAAGGTTTTACTGCAGGAAAGTTCAAATGGTCATTAGCTCTGCTTCATAGTTTAAAATACAGAGGGCCATATGCAATTCACTTTTTCACCTGACTTTTCTCCCAGGAGATAATTTTTCATCTTCGATTTAAATAACTTTTCAGTACTTTTCAACTAAAAAAAGTACCAAAAAGTAGGTGAAAAGGTACTATCAAAATTATTTTGAGTATTTTCTTGTTTTTTGGTGGCTTAAAAGGCATTTTATTGACAAGTTTAAAAATATCACCTAGGAGAAAACTCAGGTGAAAAAGTGAATTGCATATGGCCCAGAGTGTAGTTTGTAAACTGCAAATTTTAGAGAATGATGGAATGTTATGGAAAAAAAGCTATATAACTGAAAATAAAACCAAGACACTCTTTTCTTTGCTACTAATGTTCTATTAATTATCCATAATACTACACATGCAATTCATTATATCATCCTTTTTTTTTTGCTTCACTGTCACTTTAAGGTCTCTCTGAGAGACAGGCTGCATATTTCTGTCACTTTTATTTATTGCAAAAGACCAGCAGGAATTCTACAAATTACTTTGCCAGCAGTAAAGCCAATCAGGGTGTGAGACACCTGGTGGGACATGTATTAAATGATTTGCTTTACCTTGGAAATGTATTTACATGACAAATCAGGAGTTAATTTATAAAGAAGATGATCAATCTGAGATGGGTTGGCCTGACTTTGCAACATATGCAGTCACTTGTCTGCAATGTATATACCATGTGAGTTTAATAAAAGCAGATATAGAAAATAAAGGCACGGGGCCTGATTCACAAAGCGGTGCTAACAGTTAGCACGCTGGTGAAAAGCCCTTTATCATGCCTAAACTTATCACGCCTAAACTTATCACGCCTAAACTGGCTTTTCACCAGCGTGGTGCAATGGTTATCACGCCTAAAGTCTCTAACTGGGTTAGCACCGCTTTGTGAATCGAGCCTATTGTGTGAGGTGCTTTTTTGCCTGTAAAACTGTCTGAGATTTGAGTGTGGCAGGAGAGTAATTAATCTGGTTGTTCTGTGATGCATTAAGAAAAATGGTCAAATATTTTTTTTAAGTCTTTCTACCCACATACAGATGGATTTGTTCCAAATATAAAGAGTGTGTCAGATCATCAAAATTAACTAGCACATATGTAAGGCTAGAGTCCAATTAAACATTGAAATTATAACTAATTAGTGGTACCCTCACTCAGCTATAAACACTACACTATCTTACATTGCTGTTTATTTTTTTCTTTTTTTTTCTATTGAGTTAGTTAAAGTGAATGTAATCGCAATATAAAACAGGCAGATACTTACCTATGGACAGGAAAGGCTCTGGATTCTGTAGAGCCTTATTTGTCATCTTTAGCTCCCCTCTTTCCAGCAATGTCACCCCTGTTGTGTGTAGTCGACCAATTGGTTGAATACACACCTGTAAGCCCTTAGGTGGCTTCAGAAGGACTCATGTCCGTGAGTGCTTTCGAAGATAGGCAGCGTTGCATTGTGCATGCCCATCTGCGCGTGCACTTGTGCATGTGCAATACGGAGACGCCCGTCTTTGGAAGCACTCGGGGACATGAGTGCTTCCAAAGCCTCCCAAGGTGGCAAATTAAAGGGGGACAAAAGTGCTGGAATGAATGGTACAAACGAGGAGAGGGACGGCTCTATAGTATTCAGAAACTTCCATAGGTAAGTATCTGACTTTTTTATGTATATTGCCTTTACATTCATTTTAAATAGCAAAACAAACTTTCTGTGTGGCCAATAACCATGTAAATATATGTTCATAGACAAAGGTTCTTATTCAATAATTCCCTTTTTGTCCTTAGTTTTCTTCTAGGTGATAAGTCAGTCACCAATACAATACCACCAGCAAACAAGAAAATACTTTAATTTTGACACTATTTTTTCACCTAATTTTTGTTACTCTTCCAATCGCTGAGTGCTGACAGGTTATTTTTACAGAAGGTGAAAAATTATCTCCTAGGAAAAAACTTAGGAGAAAAAGTGAATTGTTTGTTTTTAAACTTTTTTTTTGTTAGAAAAAGTGAATTCAATAAGGGCCAAGGATCTCTTTCGAGATGAAAGATATATTGTAATTCTTTCCACCAAAACAATATCATTAGTGAAAGCTCCGAATGATTTCTATCTGCCTTGGGTAAACATTAAACTGTGAAGTGACTGGAGTATGTAAGACAAAATCGATAACTTTCTTTAAAAAAAAATGCACTTGGCTGGAACATGTGATGAATATTCGTTGACCCTTAATAAGACCAGAGATCAGACTTTCTCCATTGTGACTTTACGATCAGCTTGCTCATTCTAAGTTTCCGATTCAGAAACTACTGAACTCAGAAGACTAGTGTGAAAATCAAGAAACTGTAACTTTTACAATGATAATAGCAATTGCAACCTGCATATTCTTCCCATGTCACACTTCATTTAATAACTCGCAAGGAACAAGGAATCAATCTTTCTTTCTTTTTTCTACTTTTGAAGAAAAGGCAATCTGGAATCTCAGCAGGTGATATTTACATTGAGCAATTATGTTGGCACCTCTTGCTTAACCATCACTATTCAGACTCACATAATGGATCTTTATATAACAAATATCTATCTGTGTCCCAGCCAATATGTTACTTTATAATGTCACGCGCTGACCCATGTTCTGAACTGTGCTAGGGAGACGGGGAATATTATCCTTATTTACATTCCTTCAGTGAATTGTGGCTATTTTGTTACAATAAATGAGCTGTAGGGAATCTGAAGTAGATTTATGGTAAAAGTCCCGAGGCAGGTATCACATTTTCCTCTAATATTTCTTTGTTCTTGGATGTGAACAAATGTCAGCTCTGATGATGGTATTAAGCCAAAGACATAAATGACAGGTCTCCTGGGAATCACGCTCGGATCTGTATATATGAATAACATTAAAGGAAATGGCTGATGCACATCCACTAAATACGACTGGCAGACATACCAGGGAATTACATTGTATTAAGAAAGTTTATTTTATTACAGTGCCCTGGCTCCAAATCTGGAATGTATGGTTTTATTGGTGTCAAAGCTAAATTTGCAATGAAGCCACTACGTAGTACAGTTACAGGAGTGAATTATTTGTCGAATAAGGTAAAATAAGGAAAACATCGGTTTGCAGGAAATGTGAAATCATTCCTCTTGCCCTGTTATAAATATGAAATAGAAAAGATCCCAGAAACATGCTTAATATATTATCAACAGCCATAGGTTTCTTGAGAACATCAACCTGTGACCATAGTCCTTAAACAGGACTAGCGATGGCCCAAACCTCCGATTTTCAGTTCGTGAACCGGGTTTGCGAACTTCCGCAAAAGTTCAGTTTATGCGAACTTTCGCAAACCACAATAGACTTCAATGGGGAGGCGAACTTTGAAAACTAGAAACACTTATGCTGGCCAGAAAAGTGATGGAAAAGATGTTTCAAGGGGTCTAACACCTGGAGGGGGGCATGGCGGAGTGGGATAAACGGCAAAAGTCCCGGGGAAAAATCAGGATTTGACGCAAAGTAGCGTTTTAAGGGCAGAAATCACATTGAATGCTAAATTGCGGACCTAAAACGCTGACTTAGTCTTGGGGTGGGCAGTAGCCCTCCGGGATCCATCCTTGATAAATGTGAGGTACTGAACACTTTTGTGACTTAGGCGACTTCTCTTCTCAGTGACAATGCCTCCAGCTGCGCTAAAGGTCCTTTCTGACAGGACGCTTGAGGCAGGGCAAGACGGAAGTTGGATGGCAAATTGGGACAGCTCTGGCCACAGGTCAAGCCTGCGCACCCACTGCAACTCACCAGGTCGGTCACCTTCTCAAATGGCCGCATGAGCCTGCATGCATTTCGCATCAGTGTCCAGTTGTTGGGCCAGAACATCCCCATCTCCCCAGATTGCGTCCTTCTACTGAAATTGTAGAGGTACTGGGTGACGGCTTTCTCCTTTTCTAGCAGGCGAGAGAACATAAGGAGGGTTGAATTCCAGCGAGTCGGGCTATCGCAAATCAAGTGTCTCACCAGCAACTTGTTTCTCCGCGGAATCTCAGCAAAGTGTGCCATGGCCGTGTAAGACCGCCTAAAATGCCCGCACAACTTCCTGGCCTGCTTCAGGACGTCCTGTAAGCCTGTGTACTTTGACACAAATCTTTGAATGACTAGATTCAGCACATGTGCCATGCAGAATACATGTGTCAGTGTCAGCTTTCCCAAAAACAAAGCGGAAATGAGATTGCTGCCATTGTCACACACTACGTTGCCAATCTCCAGTTGGTGTGGGGTCAGCCACTGATCCACCTGTTTGTTAAGAGCAGCCAGGAGAGCTGGTCCAGTGTGACCCTCCACTTTGAGGAAAGACATGTCTAAGATGGCGTGACACCGTTGTACCTGGCATGCAGCAAAGGCCCTGGGGAGCTGGGGCTGTGTAGCTGGAGTAGAGTTGAACTGCCACTCAGCCAAGGAGGAGGAGGATGACGACAGTGAAGAGGATGTAGCAGGAGGAGAGGAGGTGGCAGGAGGCCTGCCTGCAAGCCGTGGAGGTGTCACAAGTTGGTCCGCTGCACAGCCACGTACTCCCTGCTTGCCATCAGTCACCAGGTTGACCCAATGGGCTGTGTAAGTAATGTACCTGCCCTGACCGTGCTTGGCAGACCAGGTCCATGGTCAGGTGGACCCTTGACCGAACGCTGGGTCTAGAGAAATAATTGCGGCCTGGCATCTTCCACTGCGGTGTCCCAATGGCCACAAATTACGGAAGGCCTCAGAGTCCACCAGCTGATATGGTAACAGCTGGCGAGCTAACAGTTCCACTAAGCCAGCTGTCAGACACCGGACAAGGGGGTGACTGGCAGAAATTGGCTTCTTCCGCTCAAAGATTTCCTTCACAGACACATGGCTGCTGTGGGCAGAGGAGCAGGAATCACTCAAGGTCAGAGGTGGAGTGGAGGAGGGTGGCTGTGAAGGTGCAAGGGAGAAAGCGGCTGAAGATGATGCACCTGAAGGAGGAAGAGGGGAAGGATGGTGGCTTTTCTTTTGTGTGCTGCTTTTGCTCAGGTGCTCTTCCCATTGCAGTGTGTGCCTTTTCTCCACGTGCCTTCGTAAGGCACTTATCCCCACGTGGGTGTTGGCCTTTCCACGTCTCAATTTTTGGAGGCAGAGAGAACAGATGGCATTGCTCCAATTAGAGATGACCTGAACGGTTCGCCGGCGAACAGTTCCCAGCGAACTTCCGGGGTTCGCGATCGCGGAGAACCGCAAACTTTTCTTGAAGTTCGGTTCGCCCCCATAGGAGCCCCACCCCCCCTTATAAAAGGCAGGCAGCATCAGGCTTTTCATTGTGTGCCTGCAGTAATTAGTGAAGGGATAGCTGCTGCAGACTCTCATAGGGAAAGCTTAGTTAGGCTCTTGTAGGCTTGTTAGCTTGCTCCTTGCTGATTCTTATTGCTAAAAAAGCACCCCACAACAGCTCTTTTGAGAGCTAATCTTGTTCTTGTGATCTATTTTTTTTCTGTGTGTCCCAATGACACTTGAGTTGCATAGACAGCCTTGCTAATTCCTACTGTGTGTGCCACTGCCAGGCCCAGCACATTCAGTGACTACTACCTGTGTGTGTGACAGGTGCACACTGTAATACCCACTGCATATACCTACCTGTTGTTCACTGTGCACCCACCCATCTATGTGAGCGCACGCAGTGTCACTGTGCCTGTCCGGTACCTGTCTGTGTGTGACAGATGCACAATGTAATACCCATCACTGCATATACCTACTACTACCTGTTGTTCACTTCAGTGCACCCACCCACCTACGTGAGAGCACGCAGTGTCACTGTGCCCGTCCGGTACCTGTCTGTGTGTGACAGGTGCACATTTGTAATACCAGTCATTGCATAATTGTTCACAGTACCTGTGTGACTGCACGCTGTGTAATATACCACTCCGAGCATACCTGTTAACTGCAACTGTGTGACAGCTGCACATTGTATTGTAATACCAGTCACTGCATACCTTTCACTGCATCTGTGACTGCACGTTGTATTATACCTGGTAGTCAGTGCATACCTTTCACTTGAATGGATGGCAGACTTGCCCTCCATAACAGATTCTCCTTACAGGTAGTAAAGTCTATCAGTGTCATATACAGAAGGGCCTTGAAAGTCCTCATGTATTGGTATTTTTGGTCACTACCTCGGGACATGCATGCCATGCCTGCTGCCTTCCTTGGATGTGTGGTAGACGTTCCTGCTACTTTGCCCCCAGTGTGCCTGCTGCCTTCGTTGGATGTGTGGTGGTGGTAGCCGTTTCTTAGGCTCCCACTCAAGACCGTAATCGAACCCTGATTCCCTGGCCATTACCCGTGGTCACTCACAATGGCAGACCTGCCCTCCATAACAGATTCTCGTTGCAGGTACTGAACAGCCAGCAGAAAATGAAATTTTAAAAAAATAGATGTAAGCTTTATCAATGGTAGAGAAAGAACCATCGAAAGTTGATAAGGCAGTCAGACATTACCTGATATCACTGAGGAAGAGCAATCTCGCCATAGTGCGCATCCGTCCAGCACGGCCGTCACAGCACAAACATCTGTTTGCGGTGCGTTACACAGTGAGTTTGGTGTGTCAGTGTGAAGCAGTACTCTAATTACACTCCCTGATTGATGTATACACATGCAAAATGTTTTAAAGCACTTTCGGCCTGCAATTTAGCATTCAATGTGATTTCTGCCCTTAAAGAGACACTAAAGCGAGAATAAATCTCGCTTCAGTGCTTATATTCAGCAGGGGCATGTTTGCCTCTGCTAAAATGCCGCTATCCCGCGGCTGAACGGGGGTCCCTTCACCCCCAACCCCCCCCTGCAAAATCAACGACCAACTTGGTCGTAAATTTTGCTGCTCTTCAGGCAGGGCTAACGGCTGCAGCCCTGCCTCTCAGCGCCGTCTATCAGCGGCGCATCGCCGCCTCTCCCCCGCCCTTCTTAGCGAAGGAAGACTGAGAGGGGCGGGGGAGAGGCGGAGATACGCGCTGACAGACGTGCGTGAGGCAGGGCTGCGGCCATTAGCCCTGCCTGAATGCGGAAGTAATCCCCCACTGCACGGAGGGGATTTAGGAGGTAAGGGACCCCCGTTTAGCGGCACGATATCGGTGGTTTAGCAGGGGCACACGTGCCCCTGCTGAATGTAAGCACTGAAGCGAGATTTATTCTCGCTTCAGTGTCTCTTTAAAACGCTGCTTTGCGTCAAATCCAGATTTTTCCCCGGGACTTTTGGCTTTTATCTCACTCCGCCAAGCCCCCCTCCAGGTGTTAGACCCCTTGAAACATCTTTTCCATCACTTTTCTGGCAAGCATAAGTGTTACTAGTTTTTAAAGTTCGCCTCTCCATTGAAGTCTATTGTGGTTCGTGAAAGTTCGAGCGAACCGAACTTTTGCGGAAGGTTCGGAAAATCGGAGGTTCGGGCCATCTGTAGCTCCGATATGAGGCAGACACATTAAAAAAATTCCAAACCGCTGAGCCCCCCCTGGGGTGATGGTACTATGGTGGCATCAGCAGCTGACGTTCAAGGGCATATTGGCTGGCTATACATAGGTGGCGATACATGGCGCCGGACACTGCCACCAGCTGTTTCTGTTGACGAGCTCCTCCTGCTTCTTTCAGGAACTCGTCTCCTCCTACTCCTCTCTGACTCCCCCTCTAAACTGTCCCCCTGTTCATCTCCTCTATTGGGAACATACGTGGGATCCGTATCATCGTCATCATCATAATCATCCTGCCCAGCTTTGTTTGCCTCTGACACCTCCAAAACTGCACCAACAGCAGGTACCTCATCATCCTCCTCTGCACACATTACGTTCATAGTGTGACCTAACTCACACAAATGAGGTGGTGTAACTTGCTTAGCGCCTTCATCTGGTTGTAACAATAATGGCTGTGCATCAGTGATTTCCCCACCAAATAACTCCTGCGAACTGTCAAATGTAGGTAGTGGATGTGGTACTTGGAGTAGTGCTGGTGGCTGCGGAAGATGAGGTGTTCCGTGTTAAATAGTCAACTACGTCCTGACAATCTTGGGAGTTGATGGGACGTGCCTTCTTCTGAGCACTGTACTATGGTCCAGGGCCACACAAGATCACATCACCACGACCTCGCACAGACCTGCTGGGTGGCCTTCCTCTGGGTCTGCCTAAACCTCTGCCTCTACCTGTTTTGTCCATTTTGTACATATCGGGGGGGGGGGGGGGGATGAAGTGAAAGGTATGCACTGACTTGAATAATACAATGTGTCGTCACACAGGTGAAGTTAACAGGTATGCACGGAGTGTTATATCACACTGCGTGCACTCACGTAGGTAGGTGGGTGCACTGAACACAATAGGTAGGTATATGCAGTGATGGGTATTACAGATGTGCACCTGTCACACACACACAGGTACTGAGCAGGTACAGTGATGCTGCGTGCGCTCATGTAGGTAGGTGGGTTCACTGAACACAACAGGTAGGTATATACAGTGATAGGTATTACAATGTGCACCTGTCAAACACACAGGTACAGTACAGGCACAGTGACACTGCGTGCGCTCACGTAGGTAGGTGGGTGCACTGAAGTGAACAACAGGTAGTAGGTATATGCAGTGATGGGTATTACAATGTGCCCCTGTCACACACAAACAGGTACCGGACAGGCACAGTGACACTGCGTGCGCTCATGTAGGTAGGTGGATGCACTGAAGTGAACAACAGGTAGTAGGTATATGCAGTGATGGGTATTACAATGTGCACCTGTGACACACAAACAGGTACCGGACAGTCACAGTGACACTGCGTGCACTCACGTGGGTAGGTGGGTGCACTGTGAACAACAGGTAGTAGGTATATGCAGTGATGGGTATTATAATGTGCACCTGTCACACACACAGGTAGCCACTGAAGGTGCTGGGCCTGGCAGTGGCACACACAGTAGGAATTACCAAAGCTGTCTATGCAACACTAGTGTCAGTGGGACACACACAAAAAAGTAGATCAGAAGAACAAGATTATCTCTCAAAAGAGCTGTTGAGGGGTGCTATTTTAGCAATAAGAATCAGCAAGGAGCAAGCTAAGAAGCCTACAAGAGCCTAACTAAGCTTTCCCTATGAGAGTCTGCAGCAGCTTTCCCTTCATTAAATAATGCAGGCACACAAGTGAGTCCAATGCCTGACGCTGCCTGCCTTTTATAGTGGGGTGGGGCTCCAAGAGGGCCTAATTGGCTACAATGTGCCTTCTGACTGTGATGTAGAGGGTCAAAGTTGACCCTAATGATGCATTATTGGGGCGAACCGAACTTCCGGAAAAGTTTGCGGTTCTCCGCAATCGCAAACCATGGAAGTTCGCCGAGAACCATTTGCCAACAAACCATTCAGGCCATCTCTAGACAGGACATATTAGACTGTCTTTGGAGAGTATTTTTTTCCAGGAAGTATTTTATATTGCAGCAAAGTTCCCGTTATTTGAAACTCAGGCAGCTAAAAGTCTCAACTAACCGGCATGCCTGAGGGAGATAACGGGGACAGTGCTTTGGGGTTTGCAGAGTACAAATTACCATATATCCTCGAATATAAGTCAACCTCGCGTATAAGTTGACTCCAATATTTGAGCCTCTTAAAGAAAACCTGAACTGAAAATTAAAAGTCAAAATAAGCATACACAAGTCATACTTACCTTCCATGTAGTCTACGCCTCAGTGTCTTTCTCTTGTCCTGCGTCCTGTTTGTTCACTGTGATCAAGGGAATTTTCCGTCCTCCATTTTGAAAATAGCCATTACCCATAACAGCTTTCTGGTCAGCACACAGTTAAACTGTAACATCGCCCACTTGAGCAATAGGGAAACATGGACATTACCTGGTACATCAGTTTTCCTCTCAGCTATAACTGACAGCAACTGATATTTTACTGACAGCAACTGATATATTTCAGATCTGACAAAATATTGGCAGAACTGGAAGGGATTATTGTCAGAAGAAAATGGTGAGCTTCTGAGAGGAACTGATGGCAAGGTAACTATGTAATGTTCATTTGAAGTTACCTCATGTGTTTATTTTAAATATTTTTACTCAGTACAGGTTCTCTTTAAGCTGGAATTTTTTATTGACTTAAGTATAACTCTACCCAGCAAAGTTATGGGCTGCACTTGGGGCCAGGAATATTTAACAGCTCCACTTGAGGAGCAGGAAGGGTGAATGACTGTGCTACATAAAGTATTGCAGCCATTAAACCCTCCTGTCCCTTATCTGCAGACAACAACTCTTCTAGGACCCCTAGTACGCCCATTATTTACTCCCTTTCCTGCAGCTTAGTATCCTTTCCACCAGCCCCTTTCCTTGTTAATTGTTTTGGCCAGGACTTTCACACCTGTGTTTTCTTGGCATTTCCTTTATGAAGAAAGTGTCACTTACCACTGGGTACATTTCTGCAAATGGGAATGTCACTGTACACACTTTACTCAGTGTGCTCAGTGTTGCCAGTGACTCGTGTATAAGTCGACCCATTTACTTTTATTCAGTGAATCAGACCTAAATTTCTAGACTTATAGTCGAATATATACAGTACATACTGAACCTCCAGGCACTATCTTCTCCAGGCATTACCCATTCTGCAGCTCCCTTTGTCTTTCCGGCGTCCATGGATGGCTCCTGGTGCGTCACGTGACCCGATGTGGGTCAGGTAACACGCTGGGAGCTGTACACAGAGGACATAGGAAAGCTGCTAGGAACTATAGGAATGGTAGAAGACGCTTGGTAAGTATCTTCAGCTGCATGGGGAGGGGGGGGTGCTTTTTTGGCTTTTTGCTCAAGCAATAGGCAAGCACACGTATCTGGCACAAGGCAATTCCCGCTTGTGCCGGATACAGGGGACTTTGCTGTATATGCATTTCATAGAGAAAGATATTTTAAAGATAATAGCTGGGTAAAATAAACCTTTTCAAAGCTTTGACCAGTTATAGATTACAATAATGCATACATACATAGATTTACATTCCTGATACCAGAATTACATTGATAATCCCTTCCGCTTAACTCTCCCACAAAATTTCAAAATACCTATATGTAGTTGGGTTATACAGTATATGTACATGGTGACATACAGCGCTCAACAATAAATAAAACAATAAAACAATAAATAAACAGAAACACCAAATATCCTGACCCACAGTTTCAGTCCATATGCAACAGAGTCTCTTTGTATTCTCAGGAAATCCTCTTGCTTGTTTGTTTGCCGCCAGCTATTCACAGTTAATCCACAGTTATTGGTCCACAGCAGCTCAGAATAAAAAAGACTGACAATAATGTAATACTGTATCACCTAAGTTCTATACATGTACACCCTTCACCACACACCCACTCTTGTTGTGATGGTGATTTTTCCGCACAATACTCTACACTATATCATGCACAAACATTGTGCTTACCAAATTTTGTGGCTGTACCACCTGAAGGAACAGCAATTCAGCTAATGCACTCATTAAGATGTACTCCTTCTCCCTTCAGCCTGGCCTATAACTGGGACCCCTTTTATCCTTCCTTTAGGGCTCAGCACCTGAAACTAAGTGGATATACAATATGAGTACTTTGCAACCCAGAGGTCTCAATATTGACATTGATCTCAACTGTTTTATAAGTACTGATTGAGTCTTTGGGTTGCAGCCATTTATATTTCGACTGATAGGGGGTATTGAAGCGGGCCTCTTTCTTGATAACCGTTTAAGGGTGGGATTAGAATGACTAGTTGATACAAGCTAACTGGCTCTTATAGTAATTTAGATGTGCTAATTGCTGGGTTTACCAATATGATTTCCCATAAAAATGTACTGCAAATGATGTATTACCCTATTGTGGACACACTGGTGATGCAGATTTAATTTTATTAAACGGGGTTCCTTATCTGGAGTGGTTTGGTGGGGCCTCATACATTTAGGTGCCACTTATAAATTTGGTTAGAATCTGGGATCTGCTCCCCAGAGTGCCCACTAGATGTAGCTATTCCCCATTTTTTAATGTTAGGCCATATAAATAATGTGGTATTTAAATAGCAATTTTTAATCTAGTGCATTATGACTATCTAAGCATTAGCGCTGTATTCTTAGGATCCTGTATTGGTATGTTTTAAGTTTGTAGCAATGATAGACTTCTAATTGTAAAGTCTTCAGCTGGAGTCTGACGGCAGGCATAAATACACGTTGCGCCGTGCGCTCCGTAGCCCCTGATGAGTTGCTTAGCAACAAAACGTGTTGGGCGGAGCTACAGAGCGACGTGCTAGTGTGTGACATCACCGGATGTCGGATACACCCGTTACTTGATCTAACAGCACTTTTTCGGCAGTGACGCTGGCTTCATTCGGCGTGTTAACTATACAATCATTTTCCGGAACGGACTTTAGCCTTATCCTGTTTTGATTCGTGGGTGCATGTCCCCACTTGTGCCAGCTTTGAACTTGACTACCGCGCTGCAGCGCTGTGCGATACACTGTTTTTATATTTTCAAATATTTGCCAAAACACTTTTTGTGCAATATACATGAGGCTGTGAGTTTTTTTTTAAATGAACTAGATAGGTTTATGCTATGTGAGCGTTTTTCTAATTTTTTGGGTACTACGACGAGTCCAACACTATTAGAAACCGAAACAGCAGCATCGGGAGTGAAGCAATCGTGTCTACACACGTGTGGCAGAGATCTGATCGAGTGGCTGTGGGGTGGACTATACCTCAGAGGCTTATTCAGGCCCACTCAGGCCGCAGCATTTGGTGAGTGGCAGGGCCGGCCTTAGGTTTCACGGCGCCCTGAGCGTAACCAGATTTTGGTGCCCCCCCATTCATCCTCTTCACGTGCGCGCGCACACACACATACCAGGCCCATATGCCATTCACCTTTTCTCCTGAGTTATCTCCTAGGAGATTATTTTCATCTTCGATTTAAAATAACTTTTCAGGCAGTGGAGAGAGTGTGGGTAGATAGGTAGGCAGAGGTAAACAGAGAGGGAGGGAGAGAGTGTGGATAGAGAAGGAGTGAGAGAGTGTGGGTAGAGAGGTGGGCAGAGGTAAACAGAGAGGGAGGGAGGGAAAGAGTGTGGATAGAGAGGTGGGCAGAGGTAAAGAGAGAGGGAGGGAGAGAGTGTGGGTAGAGAGGGAGGGAGAGAGTGTGGGTAGAGAGAGGGAGGGAGAGAGTGTGGGTAGAGAGGTGGGCAGAGGTAAACAGAGAGGGAGGGAGAGAGTGTGGGTAGAGAGGGAGGGAGAGTGTGTGGGTAGAGAGGTGGGCAGAGGTAAACAGAGAGGGAGGGAGGGTAAGAGTGTGGATAGAGAGGTGGGCAGAGGTAAACAGAGAGGGAGGGAGAGAGTGTGGGTAGAGAGGGAGGGAGAGAGTGTGGGTAGAGAGAGAGGGAGGGAGAGAGTGTGGGTAGAGAGGTGGGCAGAGGTAAACAGAGAGGGAGGGAGAGAGTGTGGGTAGAGAGGGAGGGAGAGTGTGTGGGTAGACAGGGGGGCAGAGGTAAATAGAGAGGGAGGGAGAGAGTGTGGGTAGAGAGGGAGGGAGAGAGTGTGGGTAGAGAGGGAGGGAGAATGTGTGGGTAGAGAGGTGGGCAGAGGTAAACAGAGAGGGAGGGAGGGAAAGAGTGTGGATAGAGAGGTGGGCAGAGGTAAACAGAGAGGGAAGGAGTGTGGGTAGAGAAGGAAGGGAGGGAGAGATTGTGGGTAGAGAGTTGGGCAGAGGTAAACAGAGAGGGAGGGAGAAAGTGTAGGTAGAGAGGGAGGGAGAGAGTGTGGGTAGAGAGGGAGGGAGAGAGTGTGGGTAGAGAGGTGGGCAGAGGTAAACAGAGAGGGAGGGAGGGAAAGAGTGTGGATAGAGAGTTGGGCAGAGGTAACCAGAGAGGGAGGGAGAGAGTGTGGGTAGAGAGGGAGGGGGAGAGTGGACAGAGATAGACAATGGGTGGGCAGAGAAAGAGAGACTTACTGCCATTCCGCATATTCTGCACACTGAAAGCTACCAGCCTTACAAGCTGACAAACTGCTAAAAACAGGCAGAACCCTCGCTGTATACACTATTCACTAGGAATGTCCTGTCAGAAAGCCTCAGTTACTGTGTGCAGTCTGCACACATCAGGGTGATGGAAAGAATCCCTCTAGCGGGCTGCTTATCAGTAAGTTCAGTGAGATGTCCGACATTCCAGCCAACTAGCATACACATTTTTTAACACATTTGTATACAGAAGAGTCAGCGACCTTGACTCTTCTGTATAGAGCCACTGAGTGAGATAAGAATAAACACAATCCGCTGCCCTAACCACGTGGAAGCTGAACTAACGGCACATTCCTCCAGCTTTCTAGCCTGCTGTTCCCGCTGTGCATTTCAAATACAGCTGCACAGAACTACTCATTATCCCTTTGCCATTACAGGGATCCTATTGGTGAAGAGGGGTGAAGCAGGCTGTGCTACCTATGTGTGGCTGCACTGATCAGCCTGCAAGCCCAAACGCAGTAGTTTGCTCACCCCTGAGCTAGCTGGATGGTGGACCAGGAAGGAATAAGCTGTGCATAGAATATCATCCCCCAGCTGCTGCTTACACCTGCTCCAGTGTCCTCCAGAGTCCGTGGGACTATGGCTGCACCATCTTCCGATGTCTCCTTGCTGTCACTAGAGGGCGTGTGCATGCACAGTGATGACAGCATGAGAGACAGCAAGTTGCTGGAGTCTTCGCCCCCATCAACCCCAGCGGCACTAGGGGGCGGAGCTACCACGCAAGATGGACTGGCCAGAGCCTGCAGGCTGCAGCTAGGTAGATAGGCAGCCAGGGTGGCAGGAGCGCCCCCTGGAAGCCGGTGTCCTGAGCGATCGCTCCAGTTGCTCAGGTCAAAGGCCGGCCATGGTGAGTGGGGATATGAAGGGGGGATTGTTCCCTAGCAGATCATGGAGTTGTGATGTTTCTAATGATTATGAAATTAATCTTTACTTCATGAGCTGCAAATGATATGGACTCTATCAACTTTATTGCATCTATTGCTGAGTGTTTGTAGCGCTTTGTAACTTTTATTATTACTCAGCACCTAACAGACTCATACAACAGATAAAACCAACAATAGTGTAGTACTGCAATGATGAAATTGTACAGCGCAATCCCTCCACCAGCTTTACCACAATGTTCACAAGTGCTCTGTACCACCACATGCATGCACTCAAGATGCACTTACCGGATCAAGTAGCTAGCTAATTCCACCTCAAGACAGCAATCATTGATTAGGTGATGTTATCACTTGAACTGAATATACATAATTTCCTCCTTCAAAAATGAGACCTTGAAGTAACTTAAAGCAAGCCTCTCATAGCGTAATATAGTCTTTAATCTTAAAATGTATAAAATAATATTACACTCACACGTTAAAAATTTTAAATGTGCATATAAGTAAAATCAAATCTCTCCTGGAATGTCTGCACACCACCATCATAAGCTCCGCCCTCTGCCTCAACTGTAGCTCAGCTTGCTCTGATGTGATGGCAGTGCAGTGGAGGTGACACTCCGCCCTGATGATGGTGGATCATGTCCAATAAAACATGCTGCAAAAATAGCAAACTCAGGCATTCTCTGCAGCCTTGACAGACCAAACAGCCACAATGCCTAAAGGTAGCCATACGCTGGTCGATTTGCCATCAGATTCGACCAACAGATAGATCCCTCTCTGATCGAATCTGATCAGAGAGGGACCGTATTGGCTGCCTTTACTGCAAACAGATTGTGAATCGATTTCAGCCTGAAAGAAATTCACCATCTGCTGAGCTGCCGCTGTCGCCTGCCCCCCCCCCCCCCCCACCCCCACATACATTACCTGAAGCCTGGTCCTGGGCATCTTCTCCGCATCACCTCCCGACTCCCGGCTGGCATCTTCTCTGCATCACCTTCCACATCACGACATCCGGCATCCGCGTATAACTTTTTGTCACTCCAGTGACAGAGGAAGTTCAAATAGAGAGCCCTCTATTTGTACTTCCGCTGTCACTGCAGTGACACAGGAAGTTATACACGGATGCTGGATGTAGTGATGCAGAAGGTGATGCGGAGAAGATGCCAGCCGGGAGACGGGAGGTGATGCGGAGAAGATGCCGGGAGCCAGCTTCAGGTAATGTATACCTGCGTCGATCGTACGCCGCTAGCGACACGCTCCCTACCAGCGGGCGATCGACGGTAATTTCCCGCATGGAGCGATCGACAGGATTGATCTATTTCGGGACAAAATAGATAAAAATTTAGCGTTTAGCGTGAACGATGTGACAGCAGATTCGATCCCAGTGATCGAATCTGCTGTCGATTGGTGGGTAATCGGCCTAGTGTATGGCCACCTTAACTTAAAGGACACCCGAGGCGAAAATAAACTAATTAAATAAACAATTGTATCTATCTTCCTTCTCCTAAAAATAACTTTTTAAGATATTCTACAGTTTTAATTTATGTTTAAATATACTTTTTAAGTTTTAATTGTTTTATTGTTTTTGCTTAATGCCACGTTAATTGAAGTATGCCAGAGCTAAAATCTATTGACCCTTTTTATCTTTTTTCCTGCTCTCAGAAGCCATTTTCTGCTCAGAAAATGTTTTATAGTTGGAATTTCTTATCAGTGAGGATCACACTGTAGTCACTTCCTGTTTGAGTCAGGACTGAGTCAGCCACTTTCATACCTGATATTTAACTCTTTCAGATAGAGAAAGAAAAAAAAGGAACACAGCATAGTTATTTGTGTGCTAGGCACTGTAAATACCCATGTCTATGTCATCATGTCACATGTCACCTCAGATACCCTTAACCCTCCTGGTGGTATAAAAAATTCCGCCAGGAGGCAGTGCAGCAGTTTTTTTTTTTAAATCATGTAGCGAGCCCAGGGCTCGCTACATGATAGCCGCTGCTCAGCGGCATCCCCCCGCCCTCTTCGATCGCCTTCGGCGATCTCCGATCAGGAAATCCCGTTCAAAGAACGGGATTTCCTAGAGGGCTTCCCCCGTCACCATGGCGATGGGGCGGGATGATGTCACCGACGTCAGCGACGTCGTGACTTCATTGGGAGTCCCAGCCCACCCCTTAGCGCTGCCTGCCACTGATTGGCCAGGCAGCGCACGGGGTCTGGAGGGGGGGGGGGGCGGCACGGCGCGACGGATAGCGGCTATCGAGCACGGGGCAGCGGCGATCGGTATGCTGACGCAGCTAGCAAAGTGCTAGCTGCGTCCAGCAAAAAAAAAATTATGCGAATCGGCCCAGTAGGGCCTGAGAAAACCTCCTGCGCGGCTTACCCCGAACTACATTCGGGGTTACTGCCAGGAAGGTTAAGAACTTAGCAACCACAATTGTGCCCATCAATATAACAGAACAGATGGAGCAAATAAAACCGATGGTGCCAGCTAAGATCCTGTTATTATAACGATTGGGCCATTAGTATGAGGAATATTACCTGTGGTGTCTGACAGACTGCAGTACTCCTTTAGCTTGTGTGTGGACACATGCATATTGCTACATCGAGGACATTTTGGAGTTCCTAAACACACACACACACATATATATATATATATATATATATATATATATATATATATATATATATATATATATATATATATATATCCGGGGGGGTGGGGCGAAAAGCCTGATAACTCCTTTAATTCAGAACATGTCTCTCTCAGTACACGTGGGAATTTTGTAGGCAAAGAGGAAAGAGGCCCCTTTTTATCATTTGGCAAACTATAAATATAAAGAAATAGAAGAGTCTTAACAAAAATTGTGAGAAACCAATCAGCTGTCTGTTTCATATCCGATACATAGAAAATGAAAGCTGAAATATGACAGATTACTTGAAGCACCTATCCTACTCTACATTTATGCATTTTTTAATTGTGCTAATTTTTAGAAATATGTAAAATAGATATCTTTGAAATACAGCCAGAACTTTCAATAAACTAGTCATAAAGCTACAAAGGCAGGTCTGCTTTGGGCCCATTTGAAGAAAATGATAATACTCACTTACAAAATTTACTACACCAACTGTGGTGTATATATTTAGATAATGTTGCTGTTGTTCTGGGTTATGTTTGTTTCTTTTCTCTTTTATAAACCTTTATTTATATATAACTATATTTTATTTATAGCTCAGAGCTTTGCTAGCTGTAAATTTGTGCTTCAATTTGTAAATCACTGTTATTATCAACTCCATTATATTGTGCCAGTTCCGCACAGAGAATGACATTTCTAAATGATTTTACAGTCTGACTTTTGTAATAAAAGGTTGCCAGGGGCAAGAATAGAATATCAAATTTATAGTTATCATTTGTCATTATGTGGCAAGTGATGGGAGATGTCACACATGGTAGGAAAATAGAGGGGTTTCATGCACTTGATCATGTTTATTATAACAATATGAAATAAAATATTGAAGAAGCTAGGTTGGCTTTTGTTTTTCTCACTGGTCTACAGTTTATGCCACTGTATATTTTTACCTCTTTAGATTGCCATAATTATAGCAATTGTCATGTTTGTTGGTATTTGAATTATTGTATTTTTGCTATTATTATTGTTATTTGGTAGAAAGAAGTGCCTATGTTATATATGACCTATTTCTCAGTACAGAAGTATTATACCCATATATATTATTATTTATTGGATTTACATAGTGCCAACATATTACACAGCTGTGTACAATAGATAAGGTTTCAGACATTGATAATAGGGTTAGAGTCAACACAATACAGACAATAAGCAAAAAAAAGGTTCTGATCTGTGAGCAGGATGCATAATCAAGTAGGATCAAAAAGGAGGAAGGACACTGTCAAAGACTTACAATCTAAAGGGAGGGGGTGGTGACATGATAGGAGGGGCCTGAGAAGAAGTTCTGGAGAATTGATGGTGAATTCTGGAAAAATTCATTAGCGTAATCTTTAAAATGCTACCCTTTAAACTTGAACTGACAGTAAGCGGAACTGACTACAGGCCTTGCTTATGCATCCATCCGGGGCAAATGTCTAATCAGTATGATCAGGATAGGATTAGGATATATTACATGGTATTTATGCAACAACATACAATGCGTGTCAACTGGGCCAGTGAATTTACGGACATTAAAATAGATATATATTATGTGTTCCCTAAACAGGGGTAGGCCCCTAGCGCGCTAAAACTTAACTTTTATTAGTTCTATTAAAATGCATATGTATTGAAGGTACAGCACCAATTTAAAACAGTCCCCTGTGTTAGTATTTGGCACTCTATTTGTGTCACATACATATCATATTCTATGGGGTGGATCACATTCAGACAATATAAATTGTACGTATATATGCACGTGTCTCAAGGAGGGAACAATAACTCCTCTTTTGACTATATACTGGTACATGCACAATATAGTTTGGTGGTCGGCACCTTCCCCCAATTAACACAGGTGTGGCGGACAGTAGGGGATCACACTGAGCTCTGATAGGGGCTATATATGCTAACAGTTTGATATGTGGGGTGGGGGCACTGTATACGTTTGATGCACTGCACTGTATATATGTATTCACTCCAGACGAAGGCGTGTAGCTGAAACATGCCGAGTTTACTGTAATGTTATACACTGTTTGCATGGTGTGATCCCCAACTGTCCACTATACCTATGTTAATTGGGGGAAGGTGCCGACCACCAAACTATATTGTGCATGTACCAGTATATTGTCAAAAGAGGAGATATTGTTCCCTCCTTGAGACACGTGCATATATACGTACAGTTCATATTGCCTGGAGGTGATCCACCCCATAGAATATGATGTGCATGTGACACAAATAGAGTGTCAAATACTAACACAGGTGACTGTTTTAAATTGGTGCTGTACCTTCGATACATATGCATTTTAATAGAACTAATATAAGTTAAGTTTTAATGCGCTAGGGGCCTACCCCTGTTTAGGGAACACATATTATATTTCAATCCCCCGAGTGCTTAATCAAGTATTATTAAAATAGATATTTTGTTCAATTTTTTTAAACAAAACACAAATATTTTTAAATTTCCTCACTTTAACCACTTGAGGACCGCAGTGTTAAACCCCCCTAAAGACTAGGCCTTTTTTTTTGCTAAATTGGCCACTGCAGCTTGCTGCAGGGCCGCACAACTCAGCACACAAGTGATCCACCCCCCTCCCCCTTTTTCTCCCCACCAACAGACCTTTCTGTTGGTGAGGTCTCGCCCCCCAGATGTTTGTTTATTTTTTATAAATATTTATGTTCTATTTTTTAATAAATGTCCCTATTTATTTATTATTTCTTTTTTCCTAACTCGCTCCCTCCCCCCAGCCAGCCAAAGACGGTGATCAGCTGTCATAGGCTTCAGCCTATGAGAGCCGATCGCTCTCCTGTGTCCCAGGGGGACAGCCATGTCACACGGCTGTCCCCAGTACAGCGCTGCCTTAGATCACAGTGTTGTAATATGTTAAAAGATGGCAAAACGCCATCTAACAGTCTCCTAACAGTGACTGCCGCTGGGAGACTCCGCTCTGCCATCCGAGCAGAGATGCGCGCGCATCAGCATGCGCAATCTCCAGAAAAACAGGCCTGCAGAACCTTACGCCAATCGGCGTTAGGCGGTCCTATGGCACAACACAGTCGGCAGGTACTTAAGGAAAAACCTAAAGGAATATGGAAGTTATACTCTTTTAATGACAGCTGCCTGGCCACCATGGGGATGTTTTCAGTTTAGTAGTTTTTTAGTTAAATATGTAACAGATATGCTGCAGCCAATGAAGTCAGCACACTTTGATCTACATACTTGTTTTAGGTTAGGGATTTAGAAACTATTGGACACAAAAAGATTCACTATGCGGTGCTAACCTACTTAGCATGTCTAAAGTCTTTAGGCGCGCTAACCAGGGTGCTAAGTAGGTTAGCACCGGTTTTCTCAATCAGATCGCGCGCTAAGTACCGCGCGCAAAGTTTTGCGCGCGTAAAGTCCTTTGCACGCGCTTAGTACCATAGGCTTTAATGGGCACTTCGCAGGGAGCGCCCTGCGCTCTGCATAAAGTTTTACGCACGTAAAGTTTTGCGCGCAAAAAGCTCATTTAGACGTGCTAAGGGGTTTTTTTTTATGTGAAATACTGCCTATTTAATATATTTTCTACACCACTGCTATGCTCTTGTACATTTGACCCCACTTATGACCACGCCCATTTTCCCGTGACATGAACATGCCCATTTTACTTGTACCGCACAGTCATTCCCTCTTGGTGCCCAGGGGTGCCCGGGATCTCCCAGGAACCTAGAAACGCCCCTGAGAAGGACTGTTATCTTTAGTACTTGAGTGTTACAGGAGCAATGAATAATGACCAAGAAAAACACAGTTATCACTGATATGCTACTAAAGGATGCAGTGACCAGAGAGAGAGAGAGAGAGAAAGTGCACAGTGTACATAGCTTCTTCTGTCCTCTACCCTGTAGTACTGTCTCCCAAGCTTGTGCTCTCTAACAAGTCGAATGTATGTGCAGCCATCAAGTAGGACATGCATTCACATTCTAATTTAATCTAGTTCTAATCTAATTTAAAATATTAAAACCTCATTATGTCATCACTGTAATGCAAAAATAATAGGGCCTTTTAGCTTAAGCAAAGTGAATATAATAATGAAGCCACAGATTTATTTTATGTTGACAAACAAAACAGGTTCCCCAATCTACCTGTACATGAATAAAAGACATTTTTCAATACTCCTGATACATTTATTTTGCTCTCATGCTGCTAATGAAATCAGCTAACCTTACCACACAGAGGGAGCGGATAACAATGACACCCAGTATGAGTGGACAATTATGACAGAGCAGGTGATCCTGAAAAATCAATACACAAAAGGGCATGTGTGTTGGCACTAACAGAGTCCTAAGCATGCATGCATAGCTCAGAAAAAGTAACTTAGTGAACTGATAAGTGAAAAGTTAACATTGGTCAGGTATTTTGAACTCTTATTAACTTTTGGCGAGAGAACAAAAAATATAAAAAATGTGACTTGTCTTTTCACTATGATAAGATATTTTCTGAATGGTCTCCTGATACATATAAAAATGGCATTACTGGGCATATGTATGATTCCGCTGCCAGTGAGCTGGGCGCAGCAGCAAAGGCGTATCTAGAGGGGTGCAGGCACGGCTCGTGCCATGGTGCCACAGAAACATGGACACTATGCCTGACAGATTCCTTCTGTTTTCCTGGGGAACATGGCTACCTAATTTATGTATGTAGGGTGCAATTGGCTTAGTGTTAGAAAAGAGGACAGAGAGGAAATAAGAAGAGATATTCCAAAAAAGAAACTTCAGCAATCTCCCGAGCCAAAAAATACAGGCAACCATAACACATGTATGCGAGAAAGGATTCTGTTTTTAGAGGGGAATGGAGTGTGTGTGGGGGGGGGGGGGGCACAATTTCACTGCTTGCATTAGGATCTATATTACCCAGATATGCCCCGGCACAGCAGCTCAATTCCATGGAGGCATTAAAACCATTCCCCCTCCAAGTTTCAGCAACTCAAGGAGAAATGTAATTTGGAGTCTGGCGGTTGCTGGATCCCCAAATTACTCTTGCGCAGGGCATGTAGCATAGCACTAGTGCTATGGCAGCACCAAGCTTTGGTGTCTTCGGTGCTGAGCACCGGGCGCCGAAATTACCTACTTTGATTATTGCACCCTAGTTACCTCATAAATAGTCATCTTTAAAGCTTACCTGTGGAACATGTGACATGATGAGATAAACACAGGTATATGAAGCCCGTTTCCTAAAAAGTAAATAAAAGCTGGAATGGCTGTGCAAGAGTGAGAGAAAGCCTCTGATAAAGTTTAGAAGGTCATTACTGTTTGTCTTTCCATTCATTAAAGAGACTCTGTAACATCAAAAAGATCCCCTGGGGGGTACTCACCTCGGGTGGGGGAAGCCTCGGGATCCTAATGAGGCTTCCCACGCCGTCCTCTGTCCTACGGGGGTCTCGCTGCAGCCCTCCGCATAGCCGGCGACAGATCAGACTGTCAGTTCAATATTTACCTTTGCAGGCTCCAGCGGGGGCGCTGTGGCTGCGTTCGGCTCGGAACTAAACGGAAATACCCGATCTCCGTCTGCCTGCGCAGTAGAGCAGACCCGACGACGATCTGGTATTTCCGCCTACTTCGGAGCCAACAGCCACATTTTTTTTCCTACTTCAGATTTACTTTGCCTGAAGCAGCATAAATATTGAAACTATAATTATCATTATGCTGTATTGTAGTCAACCATTATTTCTATCCTGCCCTTTAAAATTAAAGCACCATACAACTCTGCTAAACCACTCCTGGCACTCACTTAGGCCCAGTGCACACCGAGCGGTTTTTGGAGCGATCCACCTGCCGCATCCGCCTGGAAAAATGCTTGGCTAATGCATTGCAATGGGATGGTGCACACCGGCGGTTTGAGGTTTTTGCCAAGCCGCAAACGCGCCTCCTGCTGCGCGTTTGCGGTTTGCTAAAAAACCTCAAACCGCCGGTGTGCACCACACATTGAAATACAATAGCCAAGCGTTTTCACTGGCTGATGCGGCTGGTGGATCGCATACAAAATCCGCTTGGTGTGCACCCGGCCAAATATCTGCTCTCTGCTCCCAAAACCGCTAGCGTTTTGACGATCTGCTAGCGGTTTTGGTGTGCACTGGGCCTCAGGCCTGGTGCACACCAGAGGAGTTTTTCTGAGCGTTTTGAGTTTTTAAATCTGCTGCTAATGTTATCCTATGTGTCTGTGCACACTGGAGCAATGAGGTTTTGTAAAAAAAAAACCATAGCATTACATTGGGAAGAGCTTTTGAAACCTCTAAAACCTCTTCCCAATGTAATGCTATGGCCCAGTGCACACCAAAACCGCTAGCAGATCCGCAATACGCTAGCGGTTTTGGGAGCTGATTTCAGAGCGATTCTAGGTATGTTTAGAGAGGTTTTCTAAACATACCTAGCGGTTTTGGGTGCGTTTTTGTGTAGCAGATTACACATATTGTTACAGTAAAAGCTGTTACTGAACAGCTACTGTAACAAAAATGCCTGGCAAACCGCTCTGAACTAGCGTTTTTCAGAGCGGTTTGCGTTTTTCCTATACTTTACATTGAGGACGAAACGAAAACCGCAAACGCGCAGCAGGAGGCGCGTTTGCGGCTTGGCAAAAACCGCAAACCGCCGGTGTGCACCATCCCATTGCAATACATTAGACAAGCGTTTTTATAGGCGGATGCGGCCGGCGGATCGCTCCAAAAACTGCTCGGTGTGCACTGGGCCTATGGTTTTTTTTTACAAAACCTCATTGCTCCAGTGTGCACAGACACATAGGATAACATTAGCAGCAGATTTAAAAACTCAAAACGCTCAGAAAAACTCCTCTGGTGTGCACCAGGCCTTATTTCTGCTGCCAGGCTTAAACATAACTGGAAGAAAAACTGGAGAATGGGGGGAATGTCCTCAATGTAAAGTATAGGAAAAACGCAAACCGCTCTGAAAAACGCTACTTCAGAGCGGTTTGCCAGGCATTTTTGTTACAGTAGCTGTTCAGTAACAGCTTTTACTGTAACAATATGTGTAATCTGCTACACAAAAACGCACCCAAAACCGCTAGGTATGTTTAGAAAACCTCTCTAAACATATCTAGAATCGCTCTGAAATCAGCTCCCAAAACCGCTAGCGTATTGCGGATCTGCTAGCGGTTTTGGTGTGCACTGGGCCGTATACAGACAGGCAGTGCCACTGCCAAAAATTCTGGCTTTAAAGCACACCTGAACTCAGAATTTCCTCTCTGCTCTTAAAGATAAGCAACAGCATAATAACCTTTAAAGAAAAAACTTTCTTTGTTACAGCTGATCCAAATCCTGCAATAAATCTGCAGTATCTACTTCCTGTTTTCATGAAAGCAGACATAGGCTTAGCACCTTTGTTGAGCTGGTCTGCCAAGTCAACCAGGTGACACAGCTGGGAGATTAAATTACAGTAGTGATTAGTCACTGATGAGGGTGAATTAGACAGACTAAACTCTAAATACATACAGGGTGCATTTCTCTATGTTTTTCTTATGCGCTGTGCAAGAGTTCAGGTCCACTTTAAGGTACATTTAAGCCTGTTTCAAAAAAAAAAAAAAGTAAACCAGAAGTATTACTCATAGGTTGGATTTTCTATTAAAGGTATTGGTTTCTTTTAATTGACTAACTGCAATCTAAGTATTGGTTTCTTTTAATTGACTAACTGCAATGTTAAAACAACAGCAAAAAATGAAAGTCAGTTTGTAAGATATTTTTAACTCTGTTGAGATACTGGATCAATGGCATTGCACGTTCATGCTATCGCACATAGCATGGAGGGCACAAAATGAAGTACCCTGCCAAAATAACTGCAAGACATTTTGATGTCCTCATTTTTAAAGTTCAGGTTACATCTACGAAGTCAGAGAATCTTTGTTTAAGGTGATCAAGGTGAAAAGTTTTGTCTGTATTAAAGAATGTTAATAAGCGCAAGATTTAAAAATGTCTTTCTTACAGTTTTCAGATGACTCCTGAAGAAAGTGTGGAGTAAAGGTCATAGAAATGCAAATGACTTGACTCGGTGAGACGAGACTGCTATACATTACAGATTCAATCCAGAGGATGAGGTGTTAGAAGGGTCATATAAATTCTTCCAAAACCAATTTTGCTGTGTGCAGGTTGTGATCTAGGGACAAATCAAACCCAATAAGATGCAAAGTACTTCAAATGATGTAATCAATCACGGGAAAGGCAGATAAAATAGGACGTTTTATGGGTTGTGAATTTTTGTGGAAATTTCTTGAAAGTTATATTTTGTTAGAAGCGAGTGCTAATATAAGTGATACAACTATCTAAAACGTGTGAAAAGGAGATTGCTTAAGTAACAGTTGTCAATAAATGAACTGTAGCTCTGTTCTTTTTCTCTCTTTCAAAAATGTAATATTTGAGGTATGAGTTCTCAGTTTTTCTGCACAGAAAAACTGAGAATTCATGTTAATCAATGGGCTGGTACACACTTAATATTTTGTTCGCGCGCAGAAAAAAACCTGACATTCTGCATCATGACTCTGCACATTTTGTCATTTCTTTGTATCAATTACATCAGCTGCTATGAAAAAAATGCGCGCGTTTTCCTGCATAGAGACACACTTGGTGTGCAGAAAAAGTATGCAGGAAAACGCGCGCAGAAAACTGAAAGACAAGTGTGTTCCCTGCCTGAACAGAGCCAGATTAAGTCCATACAATGCTTCCGAAAATCAGAAAAGATAAATCCACAGAATCTGTAATAGGCATTGCCAGAAATCAAAATTTTCTTGGAATTGGAAATTGGCATTTCTTACCATCCCTAGTAGCCATGTGCCTCAGGATATAATACGTATGTAGCCATGTAACGCTAGGTACAACAGCTAAATAACCTCTAGTCCAGAGGAAGGAATTCACTTCACAACTGAGGGGTTTTACCCCTGAAACACCAGAGCAATTTTCACCTTTCAGCGCTCCTTCCATTCATTCGTCTATAACTTTATCATTACTTATCACAATGAAATGAACTATATCTTGTTTTTTTCGCCACCAATTAGGCTTTCTTTAGGTGGGACATTATGCCAATAATTATTTTATTCTAAATGTGTTTTAATGGGAAAATAGAAAAACATTTGGGAAAAAAGTTTTTGCCCATTATAGTTTTTAAATAATGCACGCTACTGTAATTAAAACCCATGACATTTATTTGCCCATTTGTCCCAGTTATAAAACCGTTTAAATTATGTCCCTAGACTCCCTATCACAACATTTGGCGCCAATATTTTATTTGGAAATAAAGGTGCATTTTTTTCAGTTTTGCGTCCATCCCTAACTACAAGCCCATAGTTTATAAAGTAATAGTGTTATACCCTCTTGACATAAATATTTTAAAAGTTCAGTCCCTAAGGTAACTTTTTATGTATTTTTTTTATTCTAATTTTTTTTTTCATTACAAAAAATAATAATTGCGGAGTGTGAGAGGTAATGAGTTAATTTATAGTGTCAAACTAATGTATTTGGATATGAAAAATGCTTTAGGGTGTAGTTTTACTATTTGGCCACAAGATGGCCACAGTAACTTTTTGCTCATGCGACCTGTAAGCGTCAGAAGGACACTTACAAGAAGAGGAATGAGGCTGGGAAACTTTTTTTTTCCACAATGATCGCGCTGCTTCTCATAGAAGCATCCATCATTGCAGGGGCTTAGATCAATGAATGGGAATGGTTTTTCCTGTTCATTGATCTCTGGGTGAGCGGCTGGCGGCGTGCACGAGTGCGGGAGCATGCACACGAGCGATCGGGAGCGTGGACAGCGGCGGGAGGTGCGGATATCTCCGTCCCTGAGGTTGACAGGGTGGAAAAAGGGGCGCAAATATCCGTACCTGTGGGAGTAAAGTGGTTAAGATGGTATGTCCTCCTGGATAAATTAATTAAGTAGTCTTGTACCCCTTATTGACAATATTAGGTAGTCAATGTAATTAAGAACTATCTTCAATGAAAAGAAGAACACTAAGTCCTAAAATGATGGTATGGCCTGCACAGAGCTCTAATCACAGCATAACTTAGTGTTCTGAGTCAGTGGAGTAGCTAAGGAGCTATGAGCCCCAATGCAAGTTTTACATTGGGGCCCCCCAAGCACTCTATACATAACAATTGATAAGGCGCACCAGTGACAGAGGTACAACAGGTGAATGGGGAACATCTTTAGAAGTGATTATTACCAGCACAGGACCAAGAGACAGCTAATACAGTGGTTAAGGGAGGTCCCCTCGGGGCCCCTCTGCCCCAAGGGCCCAGATGCGGTCACAACCTCTACAACCCCTATTGCTACGCCACTGTTCTGAGTCCCTAACATGTTTAGAGCCATTTATATGCAAGAATTTATGCTGTTTTGAAGGCAAAGGGCAGTCACATCAAATATTGATTTTACTTAGATTTCTCTTCCATCCTTTCAACATTACATATTTACTTGATAAAAATGTGACAGGGGTCTTGTAAAGTGATAGATGGTGTGTAGATATGTACCGGATATCTCTTCTGTACTGCTATTTTAGCAAGTCTACTTTGAGATGTGGTGTTCTCTCTGAGGCAGGTGTTCAGGTGAGATATGAAGGCAGATTTGGTCAGACTAGTTGGTCAGACTAAACAGCTCTGCATCTGTTTCAGATAATAGATCCAATCAAACGATTATTGTGACTGTGAACCCATCGATCATACCAAACTGCTCATAAAAATGACAAAGATTTAGCACAAATGCACAAGTATCAGAAATAAAGATCACAATACAAAATAAAGCAGTTAAAAACAGAATTTGACTTCGACTGCTGTGCGGTACCTGAAGCACAAAGTGGAGAAATAATCCAATAAACCATTTATTGTATAAATGTTAACTGGTGCTCATAGCTGACATTTATACAATAAGTGGTTTACTGGGTTATTTCCAATGGCCAAACCTACAGAGTGCTTTTAACAATTGGTGTGTTGTGTATTGCAACCTTTAGGCTAGGATCACATTGATCAGTTGCATAATGCAGGTGTTATAATGAGTGTAAAGCCTACATGAGGTGAGTTTGAATTTTATGAGCAGTGAGCTGACATGCAGAATTATTCTGTGATGCAAATGAGCACTGTGAACTAGCCTTTAAAGTGGATATCCAGCCTTAAAGGGGAACTGAAGAGAGAGGTATATGGAGGCTGTCATGTTTATTTCCTTTTAATCAATACCAGTTGCCTGGCAGCCCTGCTGGTCTATTTCTCTGCAGTAGTATCTGAATAAAACCAGAAACAAGCATGCAGCTAGTCTTGTCAGATCAGACTTATAAGTCTGAACCACCGAAACACCTGATCTGCTGCATGCTTGTTCAGGGGCTATGGCTAATAGTATTAGAGGCAGAGGATCAGCAGGGCTGCCAGGCAACTGGTATTGTCTAAAAGGAAATAAACATGATAGCCTCCATATACCTCTCTCTTCAGTTCCCCTTTAAAATGAAAATGCTGGGGTCCTCCTGTAAGAGAAAGTTATAATTGCCTGCGTTGTCTTCTTTCCTGAAGCCATCACCGAAGATCCCGAATTGGAAGATTTTTGGAACCTGTCCCCGCCAACCCCTTTCTTCAGGACGGCGTGGCTACACGTTGAAAGCCTGCTGATTCAGGGTCTTCGGGAAGCCTTCAGGATTGAAGACAACACAAGTAATTATAACTTTCTCTTACAGGAGAACCCAGGCATTTTTATTTTAAGGCTGGATATTTAATACTGATATTTGGCCATTTGTATTAATAACATCTGTTATTTTTATGGGTAGTTTTGGTATGATCGATGGGTACACAATTACAGCACCTGCTAGCAACACTCCTCTGGTTACTGTGTGTGTGTGAGTGTGTTTGTGCCATTTCACAGAGAAAAATGTACTTTGGGATACTTCTCTACAGCTGACAAACACGCTCAAGCCTATCTGAAATGGTTCAATATAGCTACAATGAAAATATCCCATATACCACGCAGAGGGAAAGTTTCACAGGTCCAGAACAAAGACTCTTCAATCTCATATGGGAGGATCTTCTGCGGATTACATAAAACCATTGACAGAGGGACTGATCTATCAAGACAGTTGCAAATAGGATTAAAAGTGGAGCGAATGACTAAAGAAAAAAAAAACAGGATTTCTATCGAGTAAAGCAAGGGTTCCATTCAGTTGCCCTGGCCAACTACTTAATTGTGCTCCAGTTTTCTGTCATCTGACTCAAATCACCATAAACAAACCTCAGCCTTTGATGTTTAATAACGGATTCTATTTATTATTTGAACTTTTGCACTTGCAATATGCAACTCTATTAAATTCAAACAACAAGTTTATGCACCAAAAAATGTGGTAATACAAAGATGGTATACTACTGGTCAGGGCAGCCATCAGGGGGGACAACTGAAACTGCAGTGAGGGGCCCAGGGCTTCTGGGGGCCCTGCCTCCCCCCAAAGCTGGAAGGGCCTGTGGCTCACTAACCAGCACACCGCGTTCCAGCACTGAGAGAAGAGTGACATCAGCGCTTGAACATGGGGAGCAGATGAGTGAGCCCACTACAGCAGACTTTCTATACTGGGACACCACCTATATCTGGCTACAGGGTACCTATAATGGGCCACCACCTATACCTGGCTACCTATACTGGGGCTGGAATCACCTATACTTAGCTACCTATACTGAGGCACCACCTTTACCTGGCTACCTATACTGGGGCACCACCTATACTTGGCTACCTTTACTGAGGAAGCCACCTGTACCTGGCTATGGCTACCTATACTGTGGCACCACCTATTCTTGGCTACTTATACGGGGGGGGGGGCTATTGCTTCCTATACTGGGGGCACCTGTACCTGGTTAACCTATACTGGTGCACCACCCATACCAGGCTACCTATGCTGGTGGCAACTGTACCAGGCTACCTATACCGGGGCAGCACCTATAGTTGAATACCTATACTGGGGCACCTGTATCTTGCTGGCCTATCCTTGGTGCCCCCAGCTATACCAGGCTACCTATACTGAGGAACCTATACCTGGCTACCTATACTGGGGCACCTATGCCTGGATACCTATACTGGGGGCACCTATACCTGGCTAGGGCAGGGGGACGAGCTGAGACAGAAGGGGACAAGAGGTAACACAGCGGGATAAAAGAGATGAGACGGGAACATGAGGTCACACAGAGGGACACAAAAGAGGCACACACTGAGGTGAGACAGAGGGGGACAAAAGAGGCACAGGAAAAAAAAAGAGGGGGACAAAAAAGAATGGATAAAGGATAGGAACGGACCTACAAGTCCCTATCTCATTTGTTTACCGGGACTACCTATATTTAGCTAGTATTTGGCTCCACCCACAACATGCCATGACCATACCCACTTTTTGCTGCAACACGCTGTGCATGTCGCTTTCTTCTGTGTCGTAGCCATGCACATTTTTTGCCGCAGCGAACTTTGCACACGGACCCGGGGGTGGGGTGGCTAATGGGTGAGCACAGCAACCAGTGGGTGGGCCCAGAGAGGGGGGGCCCAGTCCTGATGATTTGCGAGGGGCCCCAACATTTCTGATGTTGGCCCTGCTACTGGTGATGTGCAGGATAAGGTTGTGTGGATGAAACCCAGGACACCAGATTTATGTACAATCTTGGCTAATTAGAACCCAAGTTCAGGGTTCTGGACTGAGTTGGTCTTATTTTTCTGCCTGAATAAATGTGCACAGTGCTGATTAAAGGGGAACTATGGTAGAAAAAGTAAAATGTCCAATACACAATCATAAATTCGTAATAAATGTACAAGTGTCACAGACTAACAAACCATTATAGTTGGTGCAAAAGGATACATTATTATTTATAACATGATCTATGAAACTGATGGCCTGATCATGATACCGATGGATGTAAGACTGGTTCATTTCCTCATATGAGTAGTCTCAATGCTGGCTTTTTATTCTTCCTAATGGTGTACACACACAATTTTTTTTATCACCTCCATGTAGTATGAGGGCCAACAGATTTTAAATACTATGAACAGATTGTGTAGGTAAGCTCTCACATGGCATGGAAGTGATAAATTTGGCCAACCATTGGCCAATCAAAACTGGATGTGTGCACCAGGCTTAACAATATCTCACTCACTGGTGAAAATCAGTAATCTCCATAGGACAAAGACCAATGGGGAAATCCTTTAACATGGTCCTTGCTGGTTACACAAACACCACCACAAATCCCATGGACATTGTGACATTGTTTTCAGTCACTTATGCAGCCAGTCTCAATTTCAAAGCCTTATGAAGGCCCTTTTACACTATGTGTAACAATTGGTGTCAGCTAAATAGGTTTTCTGATTATTGGTGATCTGCAGTATCACCAATAATACAGATGCTATACCTGATTATGTGGTGATCTGCAGAATCACCAATAATGCTAGAATAGCCAGACACAGGACTACCAATGTGAGATAGTGTTTGGTGCAACAGTAATGAGGAAGAGGAAGTCTCCCGAGGAGCAGGTGATTCAGACAATACTGTAGCCAATCATCACCTGAGGAGCAGGCGAGTCAGGCTGTACTGCAGTCAGTGGACACCTCTGGAGCAGGTACCACCAACTGTGCTACAGAGAATGATCACCTGAGGAATGGGTGATTAAGACTATACTGCAGCCAGTGGACACCTGAGGAGCAGGTGTTACAGACAGTGCTGCAAAGGATAATCACCTGAGGAGCAGGTGATTAGGACTGTACTGCAGCTAATGGACACCTGAGGAGCAGGTGTTATAGACTGTGCTGCGAACGATGATCACCTGAGGAGCAGGTGATTTTGACTATACTGCAGCTAGTGGACACCTGAGGAGCAGGTGTTACAGACTATGCTGCGAACAATGACCACCTGAGGAGCAGGTGATTAAGACTACACTGCAGCCAATGGACACCTGAGGGGCAGGTGTTACAGACAGTGCTGCAGTTGAGCGTCACCTGAGGAGCAGGTGAAATGCCACAGATCCCTCGCCAGTGGCTAGGCCCACTGGTGAGGCAAGAAAGGTCAGACAAGCAGAGTAGGCAACGTACGGACAGATAAGGTACAAAGACAGAAGACTGATTCAGTGTTAGGTTCAGGCAGAGTCGGCAACATGAATCAGATGGGCAGAGGTACAGAGTCAGTAAGCAGGCGAATAGTCAATGGAAGCAGAAGGTCATAACAGATAATACAATGTAATTAGTACTTTAAGCTATCAACAGAATCTGGCTAAGTGTGGATCCCCAGCTCCAACTGGTTCTAGCACACTTTGGGATCTGACTAAGGTCTGAGCGCTTACACGTTAGCATTCGCAACAGCAGACACGGAGCAACTGACAGACTACCACTATATATACACAGATGCTCCACAGCGCCACCCCAGTCACTCAGCGAATCCGAGGTAGCGTTTGGAGTCAGCTGACCTGGCAGATCAGCTGACTCGCCTTCTATTCGCATAAAGGTCCTGTCGCGCGTAGCCCTCAATCTATGTGCAATAGAAGGACCAGGCAGAGCACCAGCATGTAACTGCATGGGCAAAGCCGCAGGCTGATACGTGGAGATAGCCGCCATGCCACTTGTCTCTGCGGCGGCATCTCCGATATCCATTACACTATGGTATTGTGGTAAACAATTTTACTGCAGGACTCTAAGGACTTTCATACTTAATGCAATGTGACACATTGAAACGGAAGTAGTCAAATCATTGCAATCCATCGCAAAATCATCCATGCATTACTGTGTGATCTGTGCCTACTGCACGGATCATGCAGTAAGGCAAGTCTATGGCTAATGCAGTAAGTGTGAACAACAGCACAGTGCGATGTAGCGCAGACCGATGGGAATCCCAGTGATATACTTCATGTTCAGCAGGGAGTACATCACTGAGCGGAGAGTGGGCCTATGCATATTACCCTATTGGCACACTCTACCACAAATCTCAGCTGTTGTGAAACATTCCTTCTTTCACCTAAGGAATATTGCAAGGATTAAACACCTCATTCCATCAGAGAATCTTACGACCCTAGTCCATGCCTTCATCACATCAAGGTTGTACTACTGCAATGTTCTCTACACAGGCCTTCCAAAGAAAGACCTACACCGCCTGCAATTAGCACAGAATGCCACCACAAGGCTGCTAACGAGCCAACCCCGTCATTGCCACATAACACCAACCCTGTGTCCACTCCACTGGCTACCGATAAAATGGAGAACTTTGTTTAAGATTGGCTTACTGACACTGACAAAATCCTTGCGCAATATGGGCCCTGGATGATCTGAGACACAAGTATGCGCTTTGAGTCCTATGGGAGTAAAGTGCTTTACAAATGTTATTGTATTGTATTGTATATGAATTACAGATGTGTGAGGTGTGGTGAAGCTCCCCTGCCATGGGATCACCGCACTGCACAAGTGTAAAAGTACCCTGAGGGTAAAGCTAAGTACACACATGTAAGAACTGTTACCAATCTGGGATCAGGAAACAATCCCTCGGGCAATAATTCGAGGAGTGATGCTGTACAGACACATCCCTAGCTTTGAGGTTAGCGATGTGTTTGGTTGCTATGGTGGGTGGGGGGGGGGGAGCAGAGGGATGACAGTGGATGATGGAGAGCCTTTGATTGGTCAGCATGCCGAGCAGGATTGATTGGCAGCCATTGTGCAAACATTATAACCGTCAGTTGAATTATTTGTTATTGGTTGTTTCAGCCAACGGTTATTGCATGTGTGTGTATAGCTTAAGAGTTCAAGAAGCATACTAGCTTATTCCATATTAAGGCCTTACTAGGAGACTGACCGCTGTTTTGTTTTCTGGTATATTGCTGTCTGATGACATATATAATTGACTGCCTGTTTAGGGAAGTACACCTTGACACTGAGGTGCTGTTGGAGGACTAACGCTGGATATTACCTCTTATGTAATGCAGTGACTGACAGCAGCACCCTGCTAATTAAACAACATTTTAATTGTGAATAAATTGAAAGTAAATATTGAGCAACTTTCAGTGAATAGTGATTCACCTCCATGTAGTATGAGGGCTAATGCAAACAGTAACTGAGAGCACATTTAACCACTTGAGGACCTAGGGCTTTACCCCCCTTAAGGACCGGCCACTTTTTTTCCATTCAGACCACTGCAGCTTTCACGGTTTATTGCTCGCTCATACAACCTACCACCTAAATGAATTTTGGCTCCTTTTCTTGTCACTAATAAAGCTTTCTTTTGATGCTATTTGATTGCTCCTGCGATTTTTACTTTTTATTATATTCATCAAAAAAGACATGAATTTTGGCAAAAAAATGATTTTTTTAACTTTCTGTGCTGACAGTTTTCAAATAAAGTAAAATTTCTGTATACATGCAGCGCGAAAAATGTGGACAAACATGTTTTTGATAAAAAAAAAACCATTCAGTGTATATTTATTGGTTTGGGTAAAAGTTATAGCGTTTACAAACTATGGTGCCAAAAGTGAATTTTCCCATTTTCAAGCATCTCTGACTTTTCTGACCCCCTGTCATGTTTCATGAGGGGCTAGAATTCCAGGATAGTATAAATACCCCCCAAATGACCCCATTTTGGAAAGAAGACATCCCAAAGTATTCACTGAGAGGCATAGTGAGTTCATAGAAGATATTATTTTTTGTCACAAGTAAGCGGAAAATGACACTTTGTGAGGAAAAAAAAAAAAAAAAAAAGTTTCCATTTCTTCTAACTTGCGACAAAAAAAAATGAAATCTGCCACGGACTCACCATGCCCCTCTCTGAATACCTTGAAGGGTCTACTTTCCAAAATGGGATCATTTGTGGGGTGTGTTTACTGTCCTGACATTTTGGGGGGTGCTAAATTGTAAGCACCCCTGTAAAGCCTAAAGGTGCTCATTGGACTTTGGACCCCTTAGCGCAGTTAGGCTGCAAAAAAGTGCCACACATGTGGTATTGCCGTACTCAGGAGAAGTAGTATAATGTGTTTTGGGGTGTATTTTTACACATACCCATGCTGGGTGGGAGAAATATCTCTGTAAATGACAATTTGTTAATTTTTTTTACACACAATTGTCCATTTACAGAGATATTTCTCCCACTCAGCATGGGTATGTGTAAAAATACACCACAAAACACATTATACTACTTCTCCTGAGTACGGCGATACCACATGTGTGGCACTTTTTTGCACCCTAACTGCGCTAAAGGGCCCAAAGTCCAATGAGTACCTTTAGGATTTCACAGGTCATTTTGAGAAATTTCGTTTCAAGACTACTCCTCACGGTTTAGGGCCCCTAAAATGCCAGGGCAGTATAGGAACCCCACAAATGACCCCATTTTAGAAAGAAGACACCCCAAGGTATTCCGTTAGTAGTATGGCGAGTTCATAGAAGATTTTATTTTTTGTCACAAGTTAGCGGAAAATGACACTTTGTGAAAAAACACAATTAAAATCAATTTCCGCTAACTTTTGACAAAAAATAAAATCTTCTATGAACTCACCATACTCCTAACGGAATACCTTGGGGTGTCTTCTTTCTAAAATGGGGTCATTTGTGGGGTTCCTATACTGCCCTGGCATTTTAGGGGCCCTAAACCGTGAGGAGTAGTCTTGAAACCAAATGTCGCAAAATGACCTGTGAAATCCTAAAGGTACTCATTGGACTTTGGGCCCTTTAGCGCAGTTAGGGTGCAAAAAAGTGCCACACATGTGGTATCGCCATACTCGGGAGAAGTAGTACAATGTGTTTTGGGGTGTATTTTTACACATACCCATGCTGGGTGGGAGAAATACCTCTGTAAATGGACAATTGTGTGTAAAAAAAATCAAAAGATTGTCATTTACAGAGGTATTTCTCCCACCCAGCATGGGTATGTGTAAAAATACACCCCAAAACACATTGTACTACTTCTCCCGAGTACGGCGATACCACATGTGTGGCACTTTTTTGCACCCTAACTGCACTAAGGGGCCCAAAGTCCAATGAGTACCTTTAGGATTTCACAGGTCATTTTTGTTTCAAGACTACTCCTCACGGTTTAGGGCCCCTAAAATGCCAGGGCAGTATAGGAACCCCACTAATGACCCCATTTTAGAAAGAAGACACCCCAAGGTATTCCGTTAGGAGTATGGTGAGTTCATAGAAGTTTTTATTTTTTTGTCACAAGTTAGCAGAAATTGATTTTAATAGTTTTTTTTCACAAAGTGTCATTTTCCGCTAACTTGTGACAAAAAATAAAATCTTCTATGAACTCACCATACTCCGTACGGAATACCTTTGGGTGTCTTCTTTCTAGAATGGGGTCATTTGTGGGGTTCCTATACTGCCCTGGCATTTTAGGGGCCCTAAACCGTGAGGAGTAGTCTTGAAACCAAATGTCGCAAAATGACCTGTGAAATCCTAAAGGTACTCATTGGACTTTGGGCCCCTTAGCGTACTTAGGGTGTAAAAAAGTGCCACACATGTGGTACCGCTGTACTCAGGAGAAGTAGTATAATGCGTTTTGGGGTGTATTTTTACACATACCCATGCTAAGTGGGAGAAATATCTCTGTAAATGACAATTGTTTGATTTTTTTACACACAATTGTCCATTTACATAGAAATTTCTCCCACCCAGCATGGGTATGTGTAAAAATACACCCCAAAACACATTATACTACTTTTCCTGAGTACGGCGGTACCACATGTGTGACACTTTTTTGCAGCCTAGGTGCGCTAAGGGGCCCAACGTCCTATTCACAGGTCATTTTGAAGCATTTGTTTTCTAGACTACTCCTCGCGGTTTAGGGCCCCTAAAATGCCAGGGCAGTATAGGAACCCCACAAGTGACCCCATTTTAGAAAGAAGACACCCCAAGGTATTCCGTTAGGTGTATGGCGAGTTCATAGAAGATTTTATTTTTTGTCACAAGTTAGTGAAAAATGACACTTTGTGAAAAAAAACCAATAAAAATTAATTTCCGCTAACTTTTGACAAAAAATTAAATCTTCTATGAACTCGTCATACACCTAACATAATACCTTGGGGTGTCTTTTTTTTCTAAAATGGGGTCACTTGTGGGGTTCCTATACCGCCCTGGCATTTTACAGGCCCAAAACCGTGAGTAGTCTGGAAACCAAATGTCTCAAAATGACTGTTCAGGGGTATAAGCATCTGCAAATTTTGATGACAGGTGGTCTATGAGGGGGCGAATTTTGTGGAACCGGTCATAAGCAGGGTGGCCTTTTAGATGACAGGTTGTATTAGGCCTGATCTGATGGATAGGAGTGCTAGGGGGGTGACAGGAGGTGATTGATGGGTGTCTCAGGGGGTGGTTAGAGGGGAAAATAGATGCAATCCATGCACTGGGGAGGTGATCGGAAGGGGGTCTGAGGGTTTGGCCGAGTGATCAGGAGCCCACACGGGGCAAATTGGGGCCTGATCTGATGGGTAGGTGTGCTAGGGGGTGACAGGAGGTGATTGATGGGTGTCTCAAGGTGTGATTAGAGGGGGGAATGGATGCAAGCAATGCACTGGCGAGGTGATCAGGGCTGGGGTCTGAGGGCATTCTGAGGGTGTGGGCGGGTGATTGAGTGCCCTAGGGGCAGATAGGGGTCTAATCTGATAGGTAGCAGTGACAGGGGGTGATTGATGGGTAATTAGTGGGTGTTTAGGGTAGAGAATAGATGGAAACACTGCGCTTGGGTGGTGATCTGATGTCGGATCTGCGGGCGATCTATTGGTGTGGGTGGGTGATCAGTTTGCCCGCAAGGGGCAGGTTAGGGGCTGATTGATGGGTGGCAGTGACAGGGGGTGATTGATGGGTGGCAGTGACAGGGGGTGATTGATGGGTGGCAGTGACAGGGGGTGATTGATGGGTGATTGATAGGTGATTGACAGGTAATCAGTGGGTTATTACAGGGGAGAACAGATGTAAATATTGCACTGGCGAATTGATAAGGGGGGGTCTGAGGGCAATCTGAGCGTGTAGGCGGGCGATTGGGTGCCCGCAAGGGGCAGATTAGGGTCTGATCTGATAGGTAACAGTGACAGGTGGTGATAGGGAGTGATTGATGGGTAATTAGTGGGTGTTTAGAGGAGAGAATAGATGGAAACACTGCGCTTGGGTGGTGATCTGATGTCGGATCTGCGGGCGATCTATTGGTGTGGGTGGGTGATCAGATTGCCCGCAAGGGGCAGGTTAGGGGCTGATTGTTGGGTGGCAGTGACAGGGGGTGATTGATGGGTGATAGGTGATTGGCAGGTGATTGACAGGTGATCAGTGGGTTATTACAGGGAAGGACAGATGTAATTAATGCACTGGCGAATTGATAAGGGGGGGGGGGGTCTGAGGGCAATCTGAGCGTGTGGGCGGGTGATTGGGTGCCCGCAAGGGGCAGATTAGGGTCTGATCTGATAGGTAACAGTGACAGGTGGTGATAGGGGGTGATTGATGGGTAATTAGTGGGTGTTTAGAGAAGATAACAGATGTAAACGATACATTTGGGAGGTAATCTGACGGCGGGTTTGCGGGCGATCTAATGGTGTGGGTGGGTGATCAGATTGCCCGCAAGGGGCAGGTTAGGGGCTGATTGATGGGTGGCAGTGACAGGGGGTGACAGGGGGTGATTGATGGGTGATAGGTGATTGGCAGGTGATTGACAGGTGATCAGTGGGTTATTACAGGGAAGAACAGATGTAATTAATGCACTGGTGAATTGATAAGGGGGGGTCAGAGGGCAATCTGAGCGTGTGGGCGGGTGATTGGGTGCCCGCAAGGGGCAGATTAGGGTCTGATCTGATAGGTAAAAGTGACAAGTGGTGATAGGGGGTGATTGATGGGTGATTGATGGGTAATTAGTGGGTGTTTAGAGGAGAGAATAGATGTAAACAATGGATTTGGGAGGTGATCTGATGTCGGATCTGTGGGCGATCTATTGGTGTGGGGGGGTGATCAGATTGCCCGCAAGGGGCAGGTTAGGGGCTGATTGATGGGTGGCAGTGACAGGGGGTGATTGACGGGTGATTGATGGGTGATTGACGGGTGATTGACAGGTGATTGACAGGTGATTGACAGGTGATCAGGGGGATAGATGCATACAGTAAACAGGGGGGGGTGGTCTGGGGGGGGGGTCTGGGGAGAATCTGAGGGGTGGGGGGTGATCAGGAGGGGGCAGGGAGCAGGGGGGGGGGATAAAAAAAAAATAGCGTTGACAGATAGTGACAGGGAGTGATTGATGGGTGATTAGGGGGGTGATTGGGTGCAAACAGGGGTCTGGGGGGTGGGCAGGGGGGGGGTCTGATGGGTGCTGTGGGCGATCTGGGGCAGGGGGGGGAGAAATCAGTGTGCTTGGGTGCAGACTAGGGTGGCTGCAGCCTTCCCTGGTGGTCCCTCGGACACTGGGACCACCAGGGCAGGAGGCAGCATGTATAATACACTTTGTAAACATTACAAAGTGTATTATACACTTTGTATGCGGCGATCGCGGGGTTAACATCCCGCCGGCGCTTCCGTATAGCCGGCGGGATGTTGCGGCGAGCGAACGGTGACAGGCGCCGGCGGAGGATCGCGTCACGGATGACGCGATCGCTCCGCCCATGCCCTTAAATGGACCGCCGCCTCTGTGGGTGAGGCCGTCCTGCAGGGCTCCACTTCCCCGCCGCCCCTGTGTAGTGGGCGGTCGGGAAGTGGTTAAACCCTTTCCATGTAAAATGGCCTTACAGTAACTAAGACATCAATAAACATACTGTATAATAATAATATGTATTATTATAATTATTATTTATCATAACACTTTTTTTAAGATTTTAACTTTATGTAATGAGCATAGTCATGCAATCTTGAGGTTGTCCATTAAAGAAACAAAAATATATACAACATTCGAAAAATGAAGTTGTTTAAATTATTTTTTACTTCCATTGTAGTCACCTCTTTCTTGCATACAGGACTTTTATCAAATGTCTGCTCCCTCCAGAAATCCCACTAGCTATTTAGCATTCCCCTACCCTTACCATTTTTACATGTAACTTAAAGAGGAGCTGTCAGCCATACTATCTCAGAAAAAAAACACATATATAAGTAAATAAATACTTGCTCTACTTACATAACATATGTATTGCACTGTCCACGTTTTGATTTTAGTGATGTTTCTACAGTAAAAAAGAGAAAATCCTTCTTAGCATTCCCAATTTTAAGTGTGGCTATTTTGAAGCCAATTCTGATTTAATTTCCTGCCCTACTCTCCTCTGCCTGATTTGCCAGCCCTTCACTATAGAACGGGCATTGTCTCAGCATGAGAAATATTGGCCAATCAGAGTGGAACAGAGGTGTCGGAAGGGAAAACAGGAGGGAAAGAGGTTTCAGCCAATCAGGCTGCATTAGCTAAGTCTGAGGGGAAATAGAGAAGCAAAAAAGGACAACGCAGCATGCCCTGCAACTTCCTTTTTGTGTACCAAATTTTGTGTGTACCAAATAAGAGTCAGGTAAACTGGGGAATGATCATTTATCAACAAGGAAAGTAATAGTGATTTTAACTTTTGGATTGCCTGGTTAGCATCCTTATTACTTGTTTACCAGATAAAAATAAATAATTTATTTTTGATTTTATGCCCAACAGTTACACTTTAAAAATCGACTTCTTCGTGCATGCATATAATCTTACCTAAGATACTTTCATAAAATGCTAAACTGTCCCAGCATGAGCAGAGGCACAGTCCATAGCAGAAATAACTCACAGAGTTAACTTACAGATGTTGCCGCCTCTCATTAATGCACTATGCACTGTTCTCTATCTTCCCAACTCTTCCACCTTCAAAGCCAAACTTCCATGTGTGGAGGTGGAAGTGTTGAGAAGGTAGAGTGCAGCATGCAGCGCATTGTAGAAACTTACTGAATGTAAGTTAACCCCTTTCGCCATGGACCACACCAGGTCAGCTTTGCACTTTGCAAAATTGTTCCCACTCATCCCTATTGACCATCACACTATCATCTCGTACACAGCTTTATTTTACTTATTCTTACTACCCCTTCATCCCTTATGCTAGGTACACACGATGAGATTTTCTGGCAGATTTCCTACCCGATCGATTATTTCCAATATGTCCAATCTGATTTCCAATCGATTTTCTGATTAATTTTCCAATCACCTCTATGGAAAATCAATTGGAAAATCAATCAGAATCAGATTGGACATGTTGGAAATAATTGATCTGGCAGGAAATCTGCCAGAAAATCTCATTGTGTGTACTAGGCATTAGATTATAAGCGTGAAAGGATGGATCTACGTACTGCCTATTGAACAGCATAGTAGAAAATGTTGGCACAATATAAATCAGTATTAACAATCATAATTACTCATTCACAAGTAGCTGTATACTGGCTGCAGATATGAAAATATACATCTACTCATCTACTGTATATTGAGTATTTTAATCATTTGCTTATTTTGCTAGAGGGCATGCAAGGATTATCCAAATTTAATGAAAAAAGTTTAAATCATGCAGATAAAGTAGCATAAAATAAAGAAGAAACCGTTATGATACTACAACAGCACTTACACAGTTTTTGTTTATGGGCGGCATTAAGAATAACAAGTAGCTGCATGCTTATTGCAGTTTTTTTTTTAATAAGGTATAAGCTTTATTCCTTATTGTTTACCTGTTATGCTTAAGAAAGACTTTTTAGATTTAAATACTATATAGCACTTTTATGTGTACTAAATTGTAATATCTTTTATAACTTTTTGCAAGCTCTAATGATATACTTAATATAGATTTTTCAATAAGAAATACTTAAAACCTGATGGTTTGAAAACAAATAGCGCAATTAAAATTACAGTCACTAACCTAGTAGCATGCTATTGCTCAAGGGGTTTATACTCTGTGTTAACCATGTTACATAATGGGACATGTACAATTTCAGCAATCTGTCATGGTGATAGGTTAATAATGTAGATCAGCTATCCTATTGAATAACTGCTTTTCATTAGTTTTAACCTGGATATCAGAGCCCTGAGGGAAAGCAGATGTAACCTAATGGGACAGATTTACTGATATAATAGATTTGTACCTGAAGAAGTACATGTCAGGCCCTGAACATAAAAAGCTTATGGATTATGTGCTAAGAAATAAAGCAGGTTCAGATGAAATTTTGCAAAGTTCCTTCATCCCTGAGGCCCAATATTTAACAATTATAATTCCTTCATTTGTTGAAGAACTCGTCTTTAAACAATTATAATCATATTTTGTATGCTTAAAATAAAAGGAAAGGAAAGGAGAGCAATAAAGGACAAAATGAAGCTCATCAAACTGCTGAGTGTCAGGGCCATAATAATTAAGAAAGAACAAACATAATAACATTGTGGTAGAACAAGACACTGCAAAGCTTCAGGGATGTTCTTGTTGCAGTATCAAAAGGACAAGTTAATATAAAAAATAAAAATGGTACAGACAAGAAGTACACAAACATCTAAAGAACAAATGAAAAGGTATATATAAAGTATATTACTAAACAAAATGGTATAAACGTAATGATACAATAGTGGTGTGTGTGTGTGTGTGTGTGTGTGTGTGTGTGTGTGTGTGTGTGTGTGTTTTCATGGGCCATACACACTAGGGGCCATATTCTATTGCTGAACTCGCCAGCGCTAAGCACTGGTGAGTTCTTAACTTTGGTGATGTGGGCATCGCCTAATCTAATTAAACTTTAGACCCCCCCCCCAGGCGGAAAAGAACTTGCTTGGGCGATATAATCGCCCAGCGAGTTCTTAACACCGAATCCAATTACCCTTATCATGTCTCCGGGAAGCGATGCTTCCCGGCAGACATGAGCGTTAGCTTAGACCTGCAAAAAGCAGGTCTAAACTAGCTAACGCACGTCGTCGCCGCAGCATCTTGGGGTCTCCTTTAATAAGGAGACCCCCAGAGCTCCCCGTCGGGTCGCCGCACAGTTTAGAAGCCCCCGCGCAGCTCTGCACCGGCACCCCTGTTGGCATACATACCGCCGCAGATCACCCGCCGCCTCTCCCCGCAAAATCCATCACGTAATTACAGTGTATCTAACACTGTAATTACTGTCCACATAGAAGGAGCCCGGGCAAAGCATCTTTGAATCTGCAGCCTGGGCTCCCCATTGGTCCGCTGTCTGAACCAATAAAATGGCTCAGACAGCGGACCAATGGGGAGCCCAGGCTGCAGATTCAAAGATGCTTTGCCCAGGCTCCTTCTATGCGGACAGTAATTACAGTGTTACATACACTGTAATTACGCGACGGATTTTGCGGCGAGAGGCGGAGGGTGATCTGCGGCGGTATGTATGCCAACAGGGGAGCCGGTGCAGAGCTGCGCGGGGGCTTCTAAACTGTGCGGCGACCCGACGGGGAGCTCTGGGGGTCTCCTTATTAAAGGAGACCCCCAGATGCTTGCGGCGGAAGATGGCGGCGGATGTTAGGCGGGCGAGTGCACATGTGTGGGGAGTGAGGCCGTGGTGCTGATGGACAGCACCACAGCATAAACCTCACTCCCCATCGCTCGGTAAAAGGGGGCATCACTCAGGCTTTCGCCTGAGTAATGCTCCCTAACAATCGGCCATCGCGCAAAGGATATGGGCAATAGGATTTGCCGGTAATTCTCGCGCGATGGCAAGGTGATAAGTAGCTCGCATCTGCAAGCTACTTATCACCTTGAATAGGATATGGCCCTAGGTGTCTACCCATAAAACACACCTAGTAAACATGGGCATAAAGCAAACATTTTGCAATTAAAAAGTTATGCATAATATTACATTAATATGAAAATCAAAAATATATACAAAATATTGCATTCAAAAATATGCATAATATTTCATTCAAAAAATATGCATAATATTACATTAGTACAGTACAGCCAGCTTATCACTATATTGCAAAGACTCACTGCCCAGGGATGCGTTTTCTTCCCCTCTCAACTACCCACCACCGATGACATGGCATCAGAACCTAGAAGGGAGGGAAAAGGACAACATATTAATCACAGGACGCATGGCATGCTAAACATCTCATTAAGACCCCTAGGGGTAACAGATAGTGATGGGCGAACAGTGTTCGCTACTGTTCGGGTTCACCCGGATTTTGGCCTGTTCGGGTTCGGTTCGGCACCCCCCGAACACCTCATGGTGTTCGGGAGGGTGCTCGGGCACGCTGCCCGAACCCGAACAGGCCTTCTTTGTTCGGCCGAACACAGCCGTGTCCGGCCGAACATAGCCCCCTATAGGGTCCCAGCATAAAGGGAGAGCATGCCCCGAGCGCGGGGGGGGCCGGAAATGCCCCTCCCCGCTAAGCTCTCCCTTCTGCCGGTACCCTATAATTAAATTTAAGTGCCCAAAAGTACCTGAGGAGGAGGAGGGCAGGAAGAGGGAAACCGGAGTTCTGGGTCGCTAGTACCATCTGGTACTTCCGCCCTCTCTTGACGCACTTCCTGTTTACATTTGAAGTCGCGTCAAGAGTGCGCAGAAGTACCGCGATGACGCGTACGAGGGTACGTGTCATCATGTAGATGACGCGTACCCTTGTTCGCGTCATCGCGGTACTTCTGCGCCCTCTTGATGCGACTTCAAATGTAAACAGGAAGTGCGTCAAGAGAGGGCGGAAGCACCAGATGGTACTAGTGCCCAAGAACTCCGGCTTCCCTCTTCCTGCCCTCCTCCTCCTCAGGTACTTTTGGGCACTTAAATTTAATTATTGGGTACCAGCAGAAGGGAGAGCTTAGCAGGGAGGGGTGGGGCATTTCCGACCCAACCCACCCCCCCCCCCTCGTGCTCGGGGCATGCTCTCCTTTTATGCTGGGACCCTATAGGGGCCCCAAAGGGACATGTTCGGGTTGGGTTCGAGTTCGGCTCGAACATGCCGAACATCAGGGGCATGTTCGGCCGAACCACACCGAACCCGAACATCCAGATGTTCGCCCAACACTAGTAACAGAATCCAATTTTCTCATCCATAGCTTCCCTTTGCAACAACAATCTGTCCCTATCTTCACCTCTACTATGTGGTCTAGGACCAACCACCTCAGTTGTGACAACCCATGTCCTGAGACAAAAAATTTTTTTGCCTACCGGAGTGTGACTGTCTGGCTTGGATGTGCTCTTGTATCCTAGTTTTCACATCTCTTGTGGTTTTAACCACATACATCAGCCCATAGGGACACTTCAGTGCATAGACCACATAACTGCTGTTACACGTATACAGAGACCGAATGGCAATTTTCGTAACCGTGTGAGGATGTCTGACGTAATCGCCTTTCATAATCGAACTGTAGCAGTTACAGTTCATGCACGGAAACGCCCCTCTTCTTTTAGTCAGTTTGCTCATTTCCACACACCTTGTGGACAAGTCCACTCTGCTGACCATATTTTTGATAGTTTTGCCCCCTTTGAAGGAGAACAGAGGAGGTTCTTTAAACAGTGCCCCGTATATCGAGTCCAGCTGGAGTATTGGCCAATACTTATTGACCACTTCTCGGACCAGGCCTGACTGTTTGCAATACGTTTGCATAAATGGAATGCGGTGGATCTGCCTCCCAGTTTAAAGTTGTTTATCCAATAGTGATGACCTAGGGATTCCTCCCTCCTCTGCTCTCACTTTTTCTAACATTTCAGGCTTATACCCCTTGGCTTCAAACCAGTGGCGTTCCTACCGTCAAGCGGCAGGGGCGGCCCGCACCGGGTGTCTTGATGCTTAGGGGGTGACACCGGGAGTCCTGTGTTGCCGCCCCTGCCGCTGCAGTAAGTGCACATGTTGTGCAAATTTGGGATTTTACACCCCCCGTGGCCGTCCCCGCTGACAACCTATGTGTGTCCCCCCCCCCCCCCCGGGCCTTCCCCGGTGACAGGCAGGACTCAGGAGCAGCCCAGCTTCAGACCTCCGACCAGCCGGCGACCAGTTGCGGGCGCTAGGACCCAGCGGACACCGCACTGATATGCGGAAGTGACATCACTTCCGCATATACGGCGTGGTGTTCACTGAGTTCGGTGCGCCCGCATACTGGTCGCCGGCTGATACTGAGGTCTGAAGCTGGGCTGCTCCTGCCTGTCACCGGGGAAGGCCTGTGAGGTGAGGTGAGGTGAGGGGGGGGGGGGTTAGGTTGTCAGCGGGGACGGCCACGGGGGGTGTAAAATCCCAAATTTGCACAACGAGTGAAGGGCACCTGTCACTATCTAACCTGGGGGGGATCCCTATTACTATCTAACCTAGGGGGTCCCTGTCACTAACTGGGGGTCGCTGTCACTATCTTACCTGGGGCAGTGGGGGGTCCCTGTCACTATCTAACCTGGGGTGTCCCTGTCACTATCTAACCTGGGGTGTCCCTGTCACTATCTAACCTGGGGTGTCCCTGTCACTATCTAACCTGGGGGGGTCCCTGTCACTATCTAACCTGGGGGGGTCCCTGTCACTATCTAACCTGGGGGGGTCCCTGTCACTATCTAACCTGGGGGGGTCCCAGTCACTAACTAACCTGGGGGTCACTGTCACTAACCTGGGGGTCGCTGTCACTATCTAACCTGGGGGTCGCTGTCACTATCTAACCTGGGGGGGTCCCTGTCACTATCTAACCGGGGGTCGCAGTCACTAACTAACCTGGGGGTCGCTGTCACTATCTAACCTGGGGGGTCCCTGTCACTATCTAACTGGGGGTCGCTGTCACTAACTAACCTGGGGGTCGCTGTCACTATCTAACGGGGTTGCTGTCGCTGTCACTATCTAACCTGGGGGGTCGCTGTCACTATCTAACCTGGGGGGTCGCTGTCACTATCTAACCTGGGGGGTCGCTGTCACTATCTAACCTGGGGGGTCGCTGTCACTATCTAACCTGGGGGGTCCCTGTCACTATCTAACCTGGGGGGTCCCTTTCACTAACCTGGGGGGTCGCTGTCACTATCTAACCTGGGGGGTCCCTGTCACTATCTAAACGGGGGTTGCTGTCACTAACCTGGGGGGTCCCTGTCACTGCCTAACCTGGGGGGTCCCTGTCACTGCCTAACCTGGGGGGTCCCTGTCACTGCCTAACCTGGGGGGTCCCTGTCACTGCCTAACCGGGGGTTGCTGTCACTAACCTGGGGGTTGCTGTCACTATCTAACCTGGGGGGTCCCTGTCACTATCTAACCTGGGGGGTCCCTGTCACTATCTAACCTGGGGTCGCTGTCACTAACCTGGGGGTCCCTGTCACTATCTAACCTGGGGGGTCCCTGTCACTATCTAACCTGGGGGGGTCCCTGTCACTATCTAACCTGGGGGGGTCCCTGTCACTATCTAACCTGGGGGGGTCGCTGTCACTATCTAACCTGGGGGTCGCTGTCACTATCTAACCTGGGGGATCCCTGTCACTATCTAACTGGGGGTCGCTGTCACTATCTAACCTGGGGGGTCCCTGTCACTATCTAACCTGGGGGTCGCTGTCACTATCTAACCTGGGGGGTCGCTGTCACTACCTAACCTGGGGTTTCCTGTCACTATCTAACCTGGGGGTCGCTGTCACTATCTAACCTGGGGGTCGCTGTCACTATCTAACCTGGGGGTCACTGTCACTATCTAACCTGGGGGTCACTGTCACTATGTAACCTGGGGGGTCACTGTCACTATGTAACCTGGGTGGTCCCTGTCACTATCTAACCTGGGGGGTCCCTGTCGCTGTCTAACCTGGGGGGGTCGCTGTCTAACCTGGGGGGGTCGCTGTCTAAACTGGGGGTCCCTGTCGCTATCTAAACTGGGGGTCCCTGTCACTATCTAGAATTCAAATATACCAGCACTCCAGCTTTCTCAAAGAATCACGCTCTTTTATTGATATTGGTAACCACACACGCCTTGAGAAAGGGGGACCCTGCGAGGCCCCGAAACAATTGTCGGTCATTTCTGTGGATATGTTAGCTCAATAAAAGAGCGTGATTCTTTGAGAAAGCTGGAGTGCTGGTATATTTGAATTCTGGACTTATACTTTGGTGGTTTGCCTATACCACAATACCAAGCACCCTACCAAAGATGGTGTGCCCAGTCACAACTTTTCCTGTTCCTGTCACTATCTAAACTGGGGGTTCATGTCACTACACAAACTGGGGGGCACCAGTCACTAGCTGAACTGGGGGGCACCAGTCACTAGCTAAACTGGGGGGCACCTGTCACTAGCTGAACTGGGGGGCACCTGTCACTACCTAAACTGGGGGGTACCTGTCACTAACTGAACTGGGGGGCTCCAGTCACTAATTGAGCTGGGGGGCTCCTGTAACTACTTAAACTGGGGGGCTCCTGGCACTACCTAAACTGTGGGGCACCTCTCACTACCTAAACTATCTAGGCCAGCCAGCCCAACATAACCACCAGCCAACCAGCCCAGAATCACTGGCAAAAAGGCCACAGCATCACCACCAGTCAGGCCAGCATTTACTTCAACCAGCCAGTCCAGCCACAGCATCACCGCCAGCCAGCCCAGCCACAGCATCACCGCCAGTCAGGCCACAGCATCACTGCCAGGCCTTTCAGCTCACACATCATCGCCAATCCAGACAAAAATAGTATTGCCAGCCAGGCACAGCAGCCAGTAGAGGAGAATTCAGAAGCCAGGTGAGAGGTGTCTACCATATTAATGGGGCATTTTGCCTATTTATTTGAAATGCTGTCTATTTATGTGCCTCATGACTGCTGAATTTGTCTTGTTGGTGGCCTCATGGTTACTGGATTTGTCTTTTTGGGGGCCTCATGATTTGTTGTGGGCCTCAAGATTGCTGAATTTGTCTTGCTGGGGGCCTCATGATTGCTGAATTTGTCTTGTTGGGGGACTCATAATTTATTGGGGGCCTCATGATTGCTGAATTTGACTTGTTGGGGGCCTCAAGATTGCTGAATTTGTCTTGTTGGGGGCCTCATGATTTGTTGGGGGCCTCAAGATTGCTGAATTTGTCTTGTTGGGGGCCTCATGATTGCTAACTGCGAGACTATGGGAAAAGCGGAATCAACCTCATATGAGACAATAGCATTGAGGCCTGGAACCCACTGAAAACCGCAAACGCAAAACGCAACCGCTAGCGTTTTGTCTGAGCGGTTTGCAAGCGGATTCATGCGCGTTTTTGGTCGTGTTTTGCAACATTGTATTTTTTTCCCCAGCGGGTGCCTAGCGTTTTGCGTTTTGGGTTTTTATCCTGATTGGTCCTGTGAATTATTTTTCATTTTGTTACAGTGTGCTGAACCGCAAAACGCTAGCAAAACCGCTCAGTTTAGGTTTTGCTGAGCGTTTCCGCTAGCGGTTCAATACTTTACATTGAAGCGCTAACGCTCCCAAAATGCTGCATGTCCTGCGTTTGCGTTTCTGAGAAACGCAAACGCTCCTGTGGAAGTTGCCCCATCCATTAACATTAGCCCAGCGTTTTGGCAAACTGCTAGCGTATCGCAGTGCTGCCAAAACGCTGCCAAAAGCGCTCCTGTGGGTTCCAGCCCTAAAGGAGTTATCCGGGCAGTTTTAATAAAATTAACCAGGGGCTTCCTCCAGCCCCAAGCTCCCAGGACCTCCCTCGCCGCATCTCTGCTCTCAGCCGTTCGCCGGAGCTCCGACCCGGTCCCCGGCGATGATGTCAGAGCGACCTGGAGGTTGCTCTATACTGCGCCTGCGCGATCGGCGCTGTCAATCACCGCCACGTGGGCCGGAGCGGACTGCGCAGGTGGTAGTAGTTCTTAGCCTCCGGCGAACGGCTGAGAGCAGAGATGCGGCGAGGGAGGTCCTGGGAGCTTGGGGCGTTCATTTTATTAAAACTGCCCGGATAACTCCTTTAAACCTACTTTTTTTTTTTTTTTTTTTTTTTTTTAGCTTTTTAAAACAGAAAATAAAACTGGGGGGGTTTAAAAAAAAATAAAAAATACATTTTTCAGGAGTAGGATGGATGAAATTGTTTATCTTCACAGTTTATTTTCAACTTGGATTTTCCATAATGTTCATGTATGAGTTAAAATGTTTGTATTTAGTTTAAATTGCTGTTGGCACTTTGCGATAGATAAGTGACTTTTCGCCACCACTGTCCTAATCTAATGTCCCACCATTGCTAAGTTCATGTAAACTAGTCTCCACCCGTGACCACACCCACATTTTGGTATATGACCACACACATTTTTTGCGCAACGTAGCCCCAATTACGGGGGGGCAGGGCTGTGGAGTCTGAGTCGAAGAGTCGGAGTCTGGGCAATTTTGGGCACCTGGAGTTGGAGTTGGAGTCGGAGTCGTTGATTTCATAAACTGAGGAGTCGGGTGATTTTGGTACAAAATCCACAGCCCTGTTAAGTATTAAGACTAAGGAGTCGGAGTTGAAGCTATTTTGGGTACCCGGAGTCGGAGTTGGAGTCGTGGTTTCATAAACTGAGGAGTCGGAAGATTTTTGTACCGACTCCACAGCCCGGGGGAGGGGGGGGGCGGGTGACTGTGGATAACATGCACCGGGTGCCAAATACCCTAGGTACGCCACTGCTTCAAACTTTTTAACCAGCTTCTCTGCTGCCTCTTGATACCCATGTTCTGTGGATGCTATTCTTCTGGCTCACAATAAACTGTCCTTTCGGTACTGCCTTGATAACATTTTTGTTGTGAACCATCCACCCTGAGTAGGTTGTTCCAATCTGTCGGTTTTGAGTACAGTTCTCAACCCCTCTTTTGTAACTGTAAGGGCCACATCTAGGTAATGTATGACTACATCAGAGCATTCCATCGTGAATTTAAGGGCCAGGTGTGCTTGGTTTGCCTCATGCACCATCAATTCAAGTTCCCCTCGCTCTCCTTTCCACAAAATCAATATACCATCTACACACCTGTAGTAACCCACCATATTAGTACAATATTTGATGTTATTCACAAACATTGCCCTTTCCAGTTTATGCATGAATAGATTTGCAAATGACGGGGACACAGGGGATACTTGTGCCTTGTCTCTGTAGGTAATAGTCATTTTCAAATTGAAAGTAATTATTGTTCAACACCATTTCTAAGCAGTCAAGCAGAAAATAAATAAACCAATGTTCAAGGGTAGTTTCAGGCTACTATAGCCCTGGGTGAGTGACAGTGCTGGGGTAACTCAGTGCTGGTCGTAATGGAAAAATCTACGCTTACGGATCATTACGCGTAATTTTACGCTATTACGCATTACGCAATTACGGTTACGGCGTAGGAAATTATCTACGGTACATCACTGTAATTACGCGTAAACTTACGCAATTACGCGTAAGGATACCGTAATGAAGGCGCTTACACTACAATGTTACGCGTAGTGACGTAATACCCATTAATGCGTATTTTTTGACGCATGAGGACGATATGTACGCAATAGCCATCAATGTGACAGTTATTGCGTACATATCATTCGTATGCGTCAAAATGTACGCTTATACTGAAGGGCGGGAGAATATATTATTGGTTGCTTAGGATGTTGACTGATTGGCTACTCTTAGAAAATGGGAGATTTTACGTTAGTAATTACGCGTAAAATTACGCGTAAGTGTTCGTAAAATTACGCATGCCTAGCAATTACGGTAGACAGTGTAATTACGATACCACTCACGGTCTTACGCGTAAATAATTACGCGTAAGACCGTAAGTTACGCGTAACGCTTACGCGTAAATTTACATTGAATTACGATGCGTAATTACGCTCATGCGTAATTTCGGCCCAGCACTGGGGTAACTGTGTCTCTGTCACTGTGACCTGCTGGCATGTTACGTCTGAACAGAGAGAAACTGCCAGTGGGCATTGAAGAAAGAAGGAGGCAGTGCACTAGCCGAACAAGTGAGAATGTTCCATTCTGTGCATTCTGCAACAAATCAGAGCCTGAGGGACCACTTAATGTTATCTCCTAATGCTCCCTGTTGACACAGTGGTGAGGCTGGGGCACTGTGGCTGCTGCTGGCAGTGGTGGTGAGCCTGGGGCACTGTGGCTGGCCTGGCAGGCAGTGCTGGCACCTAACCGCTAACTCTGTCTCCTACCTTCCCCAAGCTAAACCCCCATGCGAATGGCAGAGTCAGTGCGCGTTCGGATATTTATATACCCGAACCACATGACCCACTCAGCCAATCACAGCTATAGTCACAGCCAGCTAGGCTGTGTGACCATAGCTGTGGAAAAAGCATCATCGCCGCTTATTGGCTGCCTGCAAAGGCGCCAATAAGCTAGGTGAGGAGACCGAACAGCGCAGCTGTGCTCGAACCGAACCCGAACACGCCAATGTTCGGGGAATAACGAACAGTGCCGAGCACTGTTCGATCAACACTAGTAGGGACAACTGCCTTACGAAGGTGCATGGGGAAAAGGCACAAACTGCAATGGGAAGAGGAAAAGCAGCACACAAAAGAAAAGCCACCCTCCTTCTCCTTTTCCTCCTTCAGGTGCAGCATCTTCAGCCGCTTTCTCCCTTGCACCTTCAAAGCCACCCTCCTCCACTCCGCCTCTGACCTTGAGCGGTTCCTGCTCCTCTGCCCACAGCAGCCAGCTGTCTGTGAAGGAAATCTTTGAGCGGAAGAAGCCAATTTCTGCCTTTCACCCCCTTGCCCGGCGTCTGACAGCTGGCTTGGCGGAACTTTTAGCTCGCCAGCTGTTACCATACCAGCTGGTGGACTCTGAGGCCTTCCGTAAATTTGTGGCCATTGGGACACCGCAGTGGAAGATGCCAGGCCGCAATTATTTCTCTAAAAAGGCGATGCCCAAACTGTACCGTGAAGTTGAGAGGCAAGTGGTGTCATCTCTGGCACACAGCATTGGGTCAAGTGTCCACCTGACCACAGATGCCTGGTCTGCCAAGCACGGTCAGGGCAGGTACATTACTTACACAGCCCATTGGGTCAACCTGGTGACCGATGGCAAGCAGGGAGTACGTGGCTGTGCAGCGGACCAACTTGTGACACCTCCACAGCTTGCAGGCAGGCCTCCTGCCACCTCCTCTCCTCCTGCTACATCTTCTTCGCTGTCGTCATCCTCCTCCTCCTTGGCTGAGTGGCAGTTCAACTCTGGTGCTACTGGTGCTGCGTTCTCCTCTCCAGCTACACAGCCCCAGCTCCCCAGGGCCTATGCTGCATGCCAGGTACGTGTCACGCCGTCTTAGACATGTCTTGCCTCAAAGCGGAGAGTCACACTGGAGCAGCTCTCCTGGCTGCTCTTAACAAACAGGTGGATCAGTGGCTGACCCCGCACCAGCTGGAGATCGGCAACGTGGTGTGTGACAACGGCAGCAATCATATTTCCGCTTTGAATTTGGGAAAGCTGACACATGTACCGTGCATGGCATATGTGCTGAATCTAGTCATTCAAAGATTTGTGTCAAAGTACCCAGTAGTGTTGGGCGAACATCTGGATGTTCGGGTTCGGTGTGGTTCGGCCGAACATGCCCCTGATGTTCGGCATGTTCGAGCCGAACCCCGAACCCAACCCGAACATGTCCCTTTGGGGCCCCTATAGGGTCCCAGCATAAAAGGAGAGCATGCCCCGAGCGCGGGGGGGTCGGAAATGCCCCCACCCCTCCCCGCTAAGCTCTCTCTTCTGCCGGTACCCTATAGTTAAATTTAAGTGCCCAAAAGTACCACGATGACGCGAACGAGGGTACGCGTCATCTACATGATGACACGTACCCTCGTACGCGTCATCGCGGTACTTCTGCGCACTCTTGACGCGACTTCAAATGTAAACAGGAAGTGCGTCAAGAGAGGGCGGAAGTACCAGATGGTACTAGCGCCCCAGAACTCCGGCTTCCCTCTTCCTGCCCTCCTCCTCCTCAGGTACTTTTGGGCACTTAAATTTAATTATAGTGTACCGGCAGAAGGGAGAGCTTAGCGGGGAGGGGCATTTCCGCCCCCCCGCGCGCTCGGGGCATGCTCTCCCTTTATGCTGGGACCCTATAGGGGGCTATGTTCGGCCGGACACGGCTGTGTTCGGCCGAACAAAGAAGGCCTGTTCGGGTTCGGGCAGCGTGCCCGAGCACCCTCCCGAACACCATGAGGTGTTCGGGGGGTGCCGAACCGAACCCGAACAGGCCAAAATCCGGGCGAACCCGAACAGTGGCGAACACTGTTCACCCATCACTAGTACCCAGGCTTAGAGGACATCCTGAAGCAGGCCAGGAAGTTGTGTGGGCATTTCAGGTGGTCTTACACGGCCATGGCACGCTTTGCCGATATTCAGGGGAGAAATAGGTTGCCGGTGAGATGCCTGATTTGCGATAGCCTGACTCGCTGGAATTCGACACTCCTGATGTTCTCTCCCTTGCTAGAACAGGAGAAAGCCGTCACCCAGTACCTCTACAAATACAGTAGAAGGACACAGTCTGGGGAGTTGGAGATGTTCTGGCCCAACCACTGGACACTCATGCGAAATGCATGCATGCTCATGTGGCTATTTTAGGAGTCGCAGTGAAGGCACCATCAGCGACTTGATCCCGTACGCTTACTTCCTGGAGCGTGCCGTGCGTAGAGTGGTGGATCAACCTGTGGAGGAGTGTGAACAGGAACAGTTACAGGAGGAAGCGTTGTGGGATAAATTCTCATCAGAACCAGATGTTTCCTCAACACCTGCAGCAGCACAGAGGTGGGAGGAGGAAGAGGAGGAAGAGTCATGTGGGGAAGAGGAGTCAGACTCGGATGATGAGGAAGGTTTTTATTTTTGGAGGAGGAGGCGGCGGCAGAAGAACAACCGCAGCAGGCGTCACAGGGGGCTTGTGCTGCTCAACGTTCCCGTGGTATTGTTTGTGGCTTGGGGGAGGAGGAGGACTTACCTGACGTCACTGAGTAAGAGCAAGAGGAAGAGCAAGAGGAGATGGATAGTATGTCTGGATTCAACTTTGCAAACACAACGGGGGTTGTCCACAGACCTCAGGAATCACTCTGTTAATCTCGGGGAGTCACAGAACATCGTAGGAGGTCCATCAAGCCTCCAATCATAATCCAGTCCATACACAATCAATCGATTCCGGACTCAACCCTTGCGCGAATAATCTTCAGAATTTATTGTAATAATGTATGCGGTTATACAGCAGACAAAAAAGCACACGTGCTTTTTTGTTTGCTGTATAACCGCATACATTATTACAATAAATTCTGAAGATTATTCGCGCAAGGGTTGAGTCCGGAATCGATTGATTGTGTATGGACTGGATTCAACTTTGTACAGATGACATCTTTCATGCTGTCCAGCCTGTTGAGGGACCCCCGTATAAAAAACTCAAGGGGAATTAGCTGTACTGGGTGGCCACGCTACTAGACCCTCGACAACTGGCAGACATGTTACCAACTCACCTGAAGGCAGAAAGGATGCAGCACATGCAGAACAAGCTGGCAACTATGCTCTACAATGCGTTTAAGGGTGATGTCACAGCACAACGCAATAAAGGTACCACTGCCAGTAATCCTTCTCCCATGTCCACGCAGGCAAGGACAGGATGCTCCAGCGAACTCATGGTGATGTTGGACATGCGGACATTCTTTAGTCCAACCTTATCCCTTCCGGATCCACCCTCCACCCACGCCTGGACCGGCAGGTAGCTGACTACCTGGCCTTAAGTGTGGATGTAGACACTGTGAGCCGCGATGAACCCTTGGACTACTGGGGGCGCAGGCTTGACCTGTGGCCAGAGCCGTCCCGATTTGCCATCCAACTTCTGTCTTGCCCTGCCTCAAGCGTTCTGTCAGAAAGGACCTTCAGCGCAGCTGGAGGCATTGTCACTGAGAAGAGAAGTTGCCTAAATCACAAAAGTGTGCAGTACCTCACCTTTATCAAAATGAATGAGGCATGGATCCTGGAGGGCTACTGCCCGCCCAAAGACTTAGTCAGTCCCCACACACAGCATCTCTGCCTGCACACCGTGTGACTGGTTGCCTGCCCCAAGACTAAATCGCTCCCCACACAGCACCTCTGCCCACAGGCCGCTTGACTGCCTTCTCCGCCACCACCAACAGGGTCAAGGACTCCAGGTGGATTCCTGAATTTTTAAGGCTGCTGCTAGCAGCGGCCGCTATAATAATTTTTCTGGTGCGTGTACATGCCTGCCTAATTTTTCTGGTGCGTGTACATGCCTGCCTAATTTTTCTGGCTGCACTGCAGCTGCAACAACAAAACAAAAGGCATGTACATGTGCCAATTCCCCTTCATGATCATTACCTTGCCGCTGTAAAGGGGCTTGTGTATCACAATGAAGCAATGACCGATGGCTATATGAGTGTCTCGGGGGGGCACACCAAAGATAATAAGGTCGTTGCTTCATTGTGGACAGACCAAATTTGATCAGCGGGACAGTCAATGTTCTATCATTGAGCTACCACAGCCCGGCGACCATATGGGCTGGAAAAGCACCACGGCCTGCACTCTCGCCATGGTGCGCACCAGTCCAGCACGGCCGTCACTACACAAACAGCTGTTTGTGGTGTGCAACGTTACACAGTGAGTTTGGTGTGTCAGTGTGAAGCAGTGCTCTAATTACACTCCCCGATTGATGTGTACACATGCAAGACTTCAAAGCACTTTAAACCTGCAATTTAGCATTTAATGTGATCTCTGCCCTTAAAACGCTGCTTTGTGTCAAATCCAGATTTTTCCTCGGGACTTTTGGCGTCTATCCCACTCATCCATGCCCCCCCTTCAGGTGTTAGATCCCATTGAAACATCTTTTCTATCACTTTTGTGGCCAGCATAAGTGTTTCTAGTTTTCAAAGTTCGCCCCCCCATTGAATTCTATTACGGTTCGCACGAACCGCGTTCGCGAACCAAAAATCGGAGGTTTGGGACATCTCTACATCTCACCCCCTAAAGGAATACACATTAATCTAATGGTATGTCATTGTCATTTGCATTTACCACTTGATCACCACACAGGTAAATGTTAAATCCTAGTGTGTTTTACTAGGTTGGATGAAAACACTATGTACAGATATGGAGCAATATAACACTTCATACAGCAATAAGAATAATGTTTTGCTTTTATATATATTGTTTTATGTTGCTGTGAATGCACCATATATATAAATCGTTATATATTTTTTATATTATTTTATTGATTTGTTACAAAAAAGACCACTGTAACAATACCCTATTGGCACTATAAAGATTTAAAGGAGCTCCCCATTGGTCCATTGTCTGGACCAATGTCTGGACCAATGAAAATCCTAATTGGTCCATTCAGTGAACCAATGTGGAGCCCCAGTGGGATCTTAAAAGATGCTTTGCTAGGGTTCAGAGACTACAGTATTGCATTAGCTTGAGTCAGTGAGAGGCGGCAGAAGTTTGGCCGTGCTGCAGGTAAATTTCTCAGAGATGCCTGGCTCAGCTGCGGGAAATGGGGGATAGGCAGTTCGGCACTGCACGGATGGACCAACAGGGAGCTCTGGGGATCTTTTTTATTAAGGGAGGCCCTCAGATGCATTGGCAGAAGATGTGCATTAGCGTGTTGAGACCTACTTTTTGCAGGTCTAAGATAATGCTCATGAAAAGTGTAATAGGATAGGGTGTATATAATTATATCGCACAAGCAAGTTCCTTACCTACTGGGAAGGGGAGGGGGGGGGGGGGAGTTTGTCACATTTAATTGCATTAGACGATGCTCCCGTCACCTAATTTACGAACTTGAGAGTTTGGTAATTGTATTTGGCCCTATGGATTGAAAGTGCTTACCCTTTCAATCATGTTTTATACTTTGCATACTATTGGTGCCTGAGGGGGTGGAGTCAGCACTCCCTAAAGGAAGAGAATCACCCAGGCATTGAAGGTTGATGACTCTGATGAAGTGCACCTGGCTCATGCATAACACATAAGACAGAACTGAGGCAATTATTTAGTCAGTGTGAGTGAGTCCTGGTGTTCTGGATGTTGCTCTTTTCACACTTGGATTGGGTCTGTTTGCTGCTGAAATCCAGTAGAAAGTATTTGACCTTATCTGGAGTATTCCAAGACTCCATGCCCTGCCTGTTGTGTACGATGTTGGTGTGGTGGTTATGAGTGGCGGCTGAAGGTAGTAGGAGAACACTCTCCTAGTTGCAGGGGACACAGAGGTTTTAATCTTTTTCTTCATACTCTAAGTTTAAAGAGATTATTTAAAGTTTTGCATATTCCTATGAGTATATTCCTTTAATTGTTTCTCATGTTTATAGTTATTTTACTATATTAATTGAGGGTTTAGACTTCATTTACAATTAGGATATGTACGTATCATATAGTGAAGCACATATTTATACCATATACAATTAGACATTTTTGCTCATACCAGTGATCACCACACCATTATTGAATAGCAAGAAATATATATGAAAATGCAAAATTGAATTAAGATACACCGTCCTCCAAAAAATAGTATCGAAACAAATGTATTTAGTGTAGGAATTCATAACAAAGTGTGGCATGCAATCAATTAATTTCTATCAACTGTTTATCCAGAAACAAGTCATATGTGCTTTACTCTAAGCAAAATAAAGCATTTTCAATGAACAAGAATGCTGGTCAGACATATCTCAGTTGAGACTCCCAACTCAATAAAACAATCCCATTTATCCAAAATTGAAATGACAAACAAAAAGCAATCAATCAACTATGATATTGTTTGTTGAAATGCAGTCATTTTTTTTTATACATGAGAGCTAAGAAGTTTATGTCTAATTTAAAGGGACTCCGAGCAGTGCAGAAACTATGGAAAGATGCATATAATTTTAAAGCTCTCTTTCTCCTCTTTCCAATGATATATAAATCGCCACCCTACGCCTTTTAGTTTTCGCTATTTTCGCGATTGAAATTGCTGCGGCTGTGGTTTCGATCGCGAAAATATAGAAAACTAAAAGGCGTAGGGCGACAATTTAGGGGTCGTCAGAAAGAGGAGAAAGAGAGCTTTAAAATGATATCCATCTTTCCATAGTTACATTGTATTACACAGGGCGACTTTTTCTGCTGAATGGAGCTGCTGACTTTGAGAAAAAGTCGCCCTGTGTAATACAATGTAACTATGGAAAGATGGATATCATTTTAAAGCTCTCTTTCTCCTCTTTCTGACGACCCCTAAATCGTCGCCCTACGCCTTTTAGTTTTCTCTATTTTCGTGATCGAAATCGCGGGCGCAGCAATTTCAATCGCGAAAATAGCGAAAACTAAAAGGCGTAGGGTGGCGGTTTATATTCAATTGGAAAGAGGAGAAAGAGAGCTTTAAAATGATATGCATCTTTCCATAGTTTTTGCACTGCTCTGAGTCCCTTTAATGAAATAGATTATTTTAAAACACCCAAGTGATTGTTTTAGATAAATGTGATTGAGGCCAGCATTGGAAGTATCATAACACCTGGCTTGCCTATATATTTCAGATTTTGATTTAAAAAGCATTATTGACAGCCAAGTAATAACATTATAGCCAGAAAACAAGCATGTGTTAGACAGATGTAAACAATGGCTGCTTCCTTGTCTCCATCCTGACAATGCCACTTTAAAAGAGCTACATTATAATGTGAGTACAATTTTAAACTGGCATTGTCACTCATGCCTGGCATACACGGGTCGTTTTTTTCTTATCAATCGAGCCGATGATGTGCTCGATTGATAAAATCCGACAGGTCCGATGACCTGCTGGATAGATTCCCCGCTCGACCCGAGCGGGAATCGAACTGCGCGCACGTGCGAATGAGAGGGGACGCGGCGTAGTCGCGGCGGGAGTCGATCCAGCGGCCAATCGACCACCGGATCGACCCATGTATGCCTGGCATATCACTAAATTTGGCCACACATTATTAGAGATGGCCCGAACTAACAGTTTACGGCAAACAACGCATGTTTGCATTCTCATCTATTCGCAAACATATGGCATGTTCGATTTGATTTGGAGCCAAAAATTCACCGCTCACCCCAAAGTCAGTAGACACATGGCAGACAATCAGCTATCCCTCTCACCTGGACCCCCCCCACCTATCAGGAAGCCAGCACAGCAGCCATTTTAAACTCTGTCTGTGGAGAACCCCCAAGAGCCCTTCTAAAGACTGAGTTTTGATCTTGGGATATTGCTGTTCAGTGTGTCCACACAGTTCTCTTTAACTGTTACAGAGTGCTACAGTAGTCCACCCTTTTAAGGGCTGTTTTTAATTATCTTGCTATTGTTATATTGCAATTCTGTGTGTCCAATGCACCCATTAGTTGTTGGAGACAGAATCTGCTGGTCCTAGTAGTGCACTGACTTGATAAATCAATCACACTGGTAAGCGCTGTTTTTCTTTTTCTTGCTATTGCTATATTGCAATCCTGTGTGTCCAGTGTAATTTCTGATGGGACTTTTGCCATGGATGCCCATCTGGCATGCCATGGTCCAGGTGTAATTTTCCATCACTTTTGGCCAGAAACAGTCCCTATAGGTTTTAAAATTTGCCTGCCCATTGAAGTCTATGGCAGTTTGCGTAGTTCGCCTGTTCGCAAACCTTTTTCAGAAAATTAGTTTCATGTTCGCAAACCAAAAATTGATGTTCGGGCCATCACCACACATTATTAGACAGAGACACACGCAAATTTACAATGATGATTGAATCTGCCTGAAATTTTTTTGATGATTCGATAAATGTGGGATTGGGCAAATTTTGATTGCATTTCATGCAAACTAACTCTGTTGTACTACTTTTTACTTTTTGTTGTACTATTTTGCACTTAGCTGTGCAAAGGAAAAAAAAAAGCATATGAAAAAAATCAAATTCAACTGAAGCACAGTAGGATACAGATATAGTCTAAATAAAACTATTTTATATGGTGCTACATAAATAAAATCAATCAAACCGTGATTTTTAGTTGGTCATTTAGTGACAGAATTTTAACTGATAGGCCACTGTCTATTCCTCCTTAGGCCCATTAGGACTCCCTCTGTTTTGTTTCATTCCCCTTAACATTGTTACACCAGTGCAACCACTGAACTACCAAGTTATTTGGGTGGGTATGTTTTACTGTCTGCTCTAATGCAAAAAGTAGGACAGCAGTCACATGCAGAGAAGGCTCAATCCAGACACATCCTGGACAAGGCTCTTCTGTGGTACCAGTAGTATGAAAATACAGGAAAAGAGCCAAAAGAAAAGATTAATGCCAGGTATTGTAATACAAGAATAGCCTCTTGCCCTCTAGAACCTGTTTCCAGTTGAGAAGATATTGAATCATCACTGCACATTTTAACCTGAAACTGAAAAAAAAAAAAAACTACTAAAAGCAGTACTAAATCAGAGGGTCTTTTGCCCATAATCACATAATCACATGGCACCTCTGGCAAGACTTTGGCATTCTCCGTTGTCTAATATACATACAAAAAATCTTACTATATTAAACCTACACACAGATGAAGCTTCACTTTAAATGTCCCTGAACATTTTACCGAAGTGCACTTTATATTTTAGAGGTAATCCGTAACCACAAAAGATCATTGGGCCTTCAACAGCACTAATTACATAAAACAATATGTTTTCTCTGCGTGACAGTGTGTGAATTGATATTACAATGTAATATTAACTTCACTCAGGGCACAGTGTTCTTTAATAATTATCTGCAGTAATGTCACAATGCAATATTAATTATATTGAGGACAAGGTGATCTTTATTATTTATGTCGTTTTCAAGATTGCAAGAATGTAGTACCCTACAATGTAGTCCAACGTGAAGCTCAGGGCTGTGTGCTGATTTATAACACTCTTGTCTGTAGCTCTCACAACATTTTCTTTATTAACACACACGCACATGCACTCACACATGCAAGTATGCACACACACACACACGCATGCACGTACACACACACACACACACACGCATGCGCGCACACACACACACACACACTTTTATGAATTTTTGGAACAAATTTTATATATATATTTGGGTCAAGCTGTTACAGTGTGCAAGTCAAACCAAAACCACTGCGCTCCAATCCAGAACACCTCCCACAGAGTTGTGTTAAGCTTTCCCAAGAGCGCTGCTCCTGTCTTACTTGGGAAGCAGTAAGTGGCTGTAGAAAACAGATCATGACGAAGGCGTGGAACGCCGAAACGCGTCATGACGCAATAGGCGCAAGGCAGCTGCCATCATCTTCTCCGCGCTCTCTGACCCGCTGTCGCTACAATCCCATTGGATCCCCCGCTACTGGCCATAGCGAGGAGGCGTGCAGGACGGAGCTAACATCTAGAGGACGTGGTGATACAGTTCTTCAGTGTGATAAGTGCACTATTTTTATCTTACATTGTACGTGTTATTTTACTTGCTCACAGGAAGCATATTAAAAGTTAATGCACCAGAGAGCGCTCCTTTTTGCCCCTTCCTTTCTGTTACAGTGTGCAAATGCACTAAATGAAAAGAAGAAATGGCCAAAGATGCCACCATAAAATGCACTGCTTACTATTGTTACAACAAATCTTTTATTAGATCAGAATATTTGTAATGACAATTGAAGTATGTATACTATAAATTAGGAGGCACAATTCCATTGTAAATATCACAATAACTACAAAAGGACCAACATTCCAAAATTGTGGGAGCAACCATTAAGAAAATGCATTGTCAATGACGATAATTATTTGGTGCTGCAATCTGCATATAAAAGGACATTACTTTGTTGTTTAAAGAATCCCATATAGGCTACTCATACACCCCACCCCCATGGTCACTGTCCCTCCTATACCCCTAAAAACAGGAATCAACTTGTCACAGTTAAACCCACATCAGGGCTGACCTGTAACTGCTCAGCCCCAAACAAATTTTCAACATGTACCTGTGCCAATTCACAACTGCTGGGATCCAAACAGACAGATAACGGGGCCATGATTTGTAATCCCAGGATACAAATAACAATGGTGTGCAGTAATAGGAACAGTTTAGAGACTTTGTGATAGATCTGACAACAGTCCTGATCTCATATGTCCGCATCCGTCCAGCAGTGTATCCCCATTATGCCAAGGCAAGGATCATATAGGTTGCCAGATCAAGCAGGGTGCCCTAGCACACTTCCAGCCAAAGACGCAGCTGAGCTACGCTGTGTTTGAGACTGTCCACTCTATGTGAGCCAGCCAGGTTCACTGAGAGTAACATGTAGGCGGGAGGGAGGAAGTAGGTGTTCCCAAACACAGTGTGAATATGCTATATCTATGTGTTTAAACATGCCTGGCTGTTCTGCTGATCCTGTACCTACGTATTTTTTTATGCCACAGATACAGAAAAAGTATGCAAACAATTTCAAAGCCCCCCCCCAAAAAAATAGTGGGATAATCAGTAAACTGTCCGCATTTGAAAAGGAAATAAATATGGCAGTTTCCACATCCTTACAAAGTCTTTTAACCTTTTCCCCTCCACTGCTCAGAGCATTCTTTTAAGTGCGTGTTGAATTTTGGGCCATATTCAAGCAACACTGTAAGCATGCATAGATGACTTTCTGTGTTTCTTGCTAAAATAGGAAATACACAATCAGTGAGGCTTTCTATTCATTTATCTAATGAGGATTAGAAAGAGCAGTCACTCCAGATACATAGACCAACCCTTGCCTTGTCCCTGTTGAACATTTTAATAATAGCAGTAGAAACACCTATTCATCGTTGAAAGGTTAGCTATCACATCATCAGCAATCTGCCTTGAACAGACCTTCAGAAATCAGTGCTTTAGAAAAGAAGATGCACATTGGCCATCTGCACTGTAATACAACTATCTGTGGTTGTCACTGTTTTCCTTGTATGGCATTCCTCAAAATTACTTTAGAAAAATAGCCTTGATATTTAGAATAGCTATTTTCAGCAATAGAAGGCAATGGAATACCATGGTACTAAGAAAAATGTTTGAGCAATTCTGTGAGATTTTCTGTAGTGGAAAATCATAGTGGGATCCCCACCTGTGTCACTAGATCTAGGCTACCAAGTGCCTGTTCCAAACTATGGCCAGAACCGCTTAAGTGGAAAAATCTTAAATGCTGCTTCAGAATGCCTTCTTAGCTCCATGGACCCTGGTCAGAGGTGCTGCATTGTGTGCACTCCTTACCTTTGTTATTGCAGCATTTGTTTTCATATAGCAAACATTGCTTGCAAAGAAAGGAAAAATAGTCACTGACAAAAGATAATGCAAAGTGATGTAAATAGAGCAAACTTAATATTTAGGCAATAGTAAGATAGATTCACACAGTTAAAATGTAATGTAACAGTTAAAATAATAGAATATCAAACCATTGACAGATATAAAAATTAAATGATACTCAAAAGTAATTTACAAACAACAGCAAAATATCATCTTAAAAAAACACTGTCTTTTAAAAATAAATTGCAGGGTTAGCATACCCCTCCGCAGATTCAGTCCTGGTTACAATGGAGTCCCCAGACAAAATTAATCTGACACAACAGACCAGACTCTCCCCCACTTCCTAAAGTGGCATTAGCTGAATAGTGCTTCACCTGTCCCGGCAGGTCCAATTACTCATGGCTCCATGTGCCATGGCAATAGTAACTAGGGGCGTAACTAGGAATCGCCGGGCCCCCCTGCAGAAATTCTGAGCGGGCCCCCTCCCCCTGGGGCCTGCTCAGGACCGTTTTGGGGGGGCTGGAGGGGTCGCAGCATAAGGGGAGAGCTTGGTGGCACGTCGGTGGGGAGGGTCGACGGTCCCCCCCTCCCTCACCTCGGGCTCTCCCCTATGTGCTCCCCTCGAGCATTTAATAAAGTGTATGCAGGTGGCAGGGCAGCGGCAAATACATACCTTCCGTGCGTTTCATGGATGTTCCTCTCTCTAGCTTCTGACGCGACTTCCTGTATAAACATAACATAACTATGTGGGTAAGACCCTCCGGGTCTTTTACATTTAATCAGTTGCTGTCAGTTGTAATTGAAAGAACAACTGATGTGCAGTCTAGTGTCCATGTTTCCCTATAGCATCTTTCACATTATAAACTAAAAAACCTGAAACTTTTTTACAATGCACTGCTATGAAGAAAATACCAACACATTTAATGTAAAAGGGCTCTAAGGCAACTGAGCGACTGAAAGTATGGATTTTGGAGATTATGCACGATATTACCGGTGATAATTATATGTGCCTTCTAACTGTTCATTGTGCATGATAATAAAGGGGGAAAGAGGCACCCATTGTATAAAAAACAGCGTCAAAAACAGGTAAAATGAAAAAATAGGTGGCTTACCTCAAGGATGGCAAATTAGAATGGTAAATAATGAACTAGTTATGCATTGGCAACGCATTTTGTGAGTTTCAGCCCACTTCCTCAGGCCAAATAAAGTGCCTAAAACCAACAAATACAAAGTGTTCAGAGCTGAAGTACTGTTCTCAAACATGTATGGTGCCATTCAGGTCAGTAGTGAAGGGCATTTATGATTAATCTCCTGGTTGGGTTATGGATATCTTTTTGCAATTTTTAAAGATGGTAGAAAACTATCATTTAGAGATACTGCTCAGATATGAGTAATAATCAAGTTATAATGGGTTGAAAGAAAGTATGCAAAAGATCTCAATAGGATCTTCAAAGAGTGGACAGTAGTAACTGGTGTCCTGAAAAATGTAATGTGCTTTTCTCACCTAATGAACATTGTTCTGTATCACAATCCCTTCTCACAAACCACTACGTTTCCTGCTTCTTTAATGACTATCAGGTTGTCCTACTTCAAAGATTTTATAGCCTGTCTTGTAATTTAGTCACATTTTTGTTTACAAAAGTCAAGCCCTTTATGTTGTGTAGGATTCAATTTAGATTTTAGCAGTATCCAATTTTCTCAGCCTGATGTTTTTACTCATAAAATATCTCTGCAGTGATAATTTGTGTAAATAAGTTTGTAAATCCACCAGTACCAGTAATTAATTCATAGGTGTTTACATGGTTTGTAAGACAAAAAAAAACTCTACTCAGTGAGAACTGTGTTTTTCTACTTTCTGTTAAAATATGGTCTACGTCAGCTGTGCCCAACCTACGGCCCACAGCCATTTGTGGCCCGCGAAGCTGACTTTTGTGGCCCGCGGAAGTGTCCTGAGGAAAAAAAAACAGAAGTGGAGGAGCACCCATGCAAGAGAATATGGGGTGTGCCGTAGCTTTAAGATCACTGTACCAATGATCAAATAAGGGCAGACCGTATATGGCTTCTGGCTTTGAGAAAGAGCAACTGAGCTTGAAACAGTGGGCTGTCAGCCGCTACAATCATTTTTACTCATGACTTGTCATTTTTAATGACTTTTCCAATAAAGAGCTAATAAATTACTGAAGGTGGTGCCTGCTTCGCTTGGATCTGCATCCTGAGGAGGAAGATCGGGGATTGTTAGAGACCCTCATCCATTGGTTGCTGCAGGAACCACCCTCCAATATGAATCAGCCTTATTCCTATTGGAGGGAGGTTCCTGCAGCAACCAATGGGCAAGAGTCTCTATCACAGCGCTACTGCAGAGAATGCAAGTACACTGTGTACACCTATGACGCAATCCCCGATCCTCCTCCTCAGCACGGATTCTTGCTTTGACTCTCCTCACGTGCTCCGGCTCTCCTCTCCCAGATGCTTTACCACTGCTCCAGTCTCTCATCTCAGGGGACAGTGTGACAAGACCCTACCAGCCGGTCAACCTGTAAAAACCTCACCCTGACATTTACCCGCGGCAACTAACTGAGACCCCGGCTTCAGCTGAATAGTAGGCCTCAACTACCCGCAGCTCACACAGCACTTGTGCTGGGCAGGGGATCATCAGAATGCCTCTGCACATACATCCAGGTACCCCAGAAAATGGGCATCAAATGGTGAGTACAACAATTCTTGGTTTGCCATTTTCATTCCTTTTCCAACGCCATGGTAACTGTTAGTAGAAAAATTTTAAAGATTTATATTTAAATTTTTTATGTATGTGTTCTGGCCCGCAAAATGTATCTTGATATGAAGTGTGGCCCTCGGGCAAGAAAAGGTTGGGCAGCACTGGTCTAAGTTAAACATATCGGTGGAGTATTTTTGTTTGTTTGGCTGTACACACACTACACAAGCAAAGGCAGTCAACCACTGTCATTGCTGATTTATCATTGTGTGCAAACTATCTCTCCCTATATATAACATAATCATTGCTACATGTTGATTATGTTTTGAGTTGTATGCAGTGAAAAATAACACAGGAATATGCTGGTGAAGTGGTGTATTATTTATGTAATATACATTTGGATAGACTTACAGTTGATTATTCTCACAAACACTTTATCTTGGTATGACTAACATTTGTATACATGATGTCCACAGTTTTATGTGTATCTTTTAAAAGTAATGTTTATTACTAGAGGAACCTGATGCCACCTAGTACCAATGTTTGGTGATGCTGAAGCTTAGCCACAATTGAATCTTGTAAATGGACAAGGACTCTTAGTATATCTACAATGAAGTAGAAAAATAATTAAAGGGAACTCAAGGTGAGAAACATGTGGAGGCTGACATATTTATTTTCCTTTAAAGAGACACGGAAGCGAAAAAAACCTGATATAATGAATTGGTTGTATAGTATGGATAATTACTAGAACATTAGTAGGCAAGAGAATATTCTCATATTTTTATTTTCAGTTACATAGGTTTTTTTTTTTTTTAATAACATTGCACCATTCTCTAACACTTGCAGTTCACACACTACTCAGCATTCTAAATTATTTTACAGAGCAGGCCAGTGAACTTTTGACCTGTCCACTGCAGAAAAAAAACAATACAGTGCCAGACACTTGAGATAAAAAGCTTCAGAAGACACAGCTCTCGGTGACTTTGAAAGTCGTGGAGCTCAATGGCTCTTTTTCATAGATAATAATTAGAATTTCTTAACTCTTTCTAAACTGGAAACAATATTAGACTTATGTCTCTGCTCCTAATGTTTTATTTCTTAGCTGTACTACACATACAAATCATTATATCATAATTTTTTTTTCGTTTCAGTGTCTCTTTAAAACCATGATTTTGAACAATGCGCATTGCCTGGCTGTCCTGCTGAGCTACTGCCTCTTTAAACCCTACTCTGTACGTTGCTGCGGAAGATGTTTGCACTATATAAATACTAAATGATTACTAAAAATAATACCCAAAAAAACATGCAGATGTTTCTGACAAAAATATGACAATATTAGCTACATGCTTTCTTCAGATATGTGATTCCCACCTATAGATGCATGAAAGATCTGCAGGACTGCCAGGCAACTGGTATTGCTTAAAAGGAAATAAATATAACAGCCTCCACTTATCTCTAATAGCGAGTTCCTTTAAAGTGCAACAAGATCAAGGTGTTGATGGGAATAACAATTCTGTGACCTCAATTCAATTTAAAATTTAATAGCGAAACTGTAAACGCATGTGTGACCAAGGAGATCTTATCCAAGTTCCAGCATCTCTGTCTGAAGGAATGGAAAGAAAGATCATAATTCCAGCAATTTTTTACAAGAGGCTTGTAGTAAGATACCTACCTAAATGTTGGCTTTAGTTAAAGAGTTTAAAGGCAAGGCAACTCTTTAAAGATAATCTGTTAGAAATATACCTCCCTCCCCGGGGGATACTTCCTGAGGAGGCTTCTGAGGCTTCTTGATACTTAGAAGGCTTCACCCATCCTCCTAAGCCTCAGGGATCCAGAACTGTATTCCCAAAACCACAGCCGACACGGATGTCGGCTGTGGTGCAGGCAAAGTATTGCCTGCACTATTTATCTTTCCCGGCTCCAGTGCAGGCATGGTAGTTGCTTTCCAATTGGGCTCAGGCAGAAATAGCCAAGCCCAATTAGGTCCACTCTAACTGTGCAGGCAATAGTCGCCTGCGCAGTAAAGCGGACTCAATCGTGCTTGGCTATTTCCACCTGAGCCCAATCAGAAAGCAGCTACTGTGCCTGCACTGGATCGCGGTAGGTAAATATTTACCTCACCAGTGTTCGGGGGCTTTCAGCTCTGGATCACGGAGGCTTAGGAGGATGGGGGAAGCCTCATTAGGATTCAGAGGCTTCCCCATCCCGAGGTAAGTATTCCCCAGGGGGAGGGGGGTTTCTTACAGATTTCCTTTAAGGATTTTATGTAAACTTGGGACTCACTAGAATTGTTAATGAATATTAAATATTTTGTCTCTTAACATTTCTGCTTTTGTCCTGCACAAAGCAGATGTCTTAACAATCTTAATCAATACGCCACCTTTTCATTGTGTCTTTTATTGTCTGTAACTTAGATTAGAAAATGTAGGGAAAGAAAATGTGATCACCTTTCTATTCCTATATACAGTAGTTGGTATTCGTCACTTTTCAATCACCTTCCATCCTTTAAAAGACCACGTGAATAAAATGTGTTTATGGCTTCCATTATATCGTCATATGCCTGAGGAAACATTTCCTGTTTATTGTTCAGTCTTCATTTCTTTCTGGAGCTTTCCAATTCCATGTTTACAAAAGATAGTGCTCGTCGACACCTCAAGGCTTTTAAATGTTTTCGAAACAAAAATAAGAATGAAAAGACTGGAGAAAGAAAAATTTACATTTTCTTACTGAGCCATACATGACCTCACCTGACAATGCCAGTGAGCTTCAGGAAAACATGACAGGCAAATTACAACTTGCTCTCACTAAGTGATTTGGAAATCTATATTTCTGTCCTAAACAAATTTTTCAGCTTGTCGTTGCTAACAGTAATTTTGTTACATATTGGAAATATTGCCTCCTCTCTTATACATCATTCAAAATATACCTGACATGTGGCAGCTAGAAGCCCAGACAGACTCACGCATGCTATTATGCAGGCAATGGTGGTAACATCATTTGTATATTTATATATTCCAATGCATGGTCATCTTGAGACTTACGTTATAATGTTCTTAGTAACTCTTGGGATTAACACACAAAATGCTGTGAACCAATAATAGCACTCAAGTACTGTATATACTTGCCTATAAGCCTAATTTTTCAGCACAAGAAATGTGCGGAAATGTTACAACCCCTTGGCTTATATGTGAGTCAGTGGAGCAGAACATATAGCAGAGTAAGTTTTGTTCCTGGCAGAGGAGCGTAAGGATTGTGAACTGGTGATCCTGCTCTTGCCAGCTGGCTCTCTGCTGTATTCATGCCCTCCATCCCCTGCAACATGGCATGTAGAGTGCTCTGCTCAATAGTACCTGTGTTCTCTGGCTTGTGGAGTGGCAAGTGTAAACAAAAGTGTCAGCGGTGCAGTGATAAGAGATTCTTCCTGTGTGGCAATCGCTGTGTCTCATATCTATGACGCCATCTACTGGTGTCTTGAGACACAGTTGCTTCATACTTGAGGCAAATCTGGCTACTGTGGAGGAGACTATACTGGACAGGGGGCTTATACATGACTCAAGCACTTTTTCCAGGTTTCTGAGGGAAAAGTGGGTACCTCAGCTTATAGGTCGGCTTGTATGTGAGTATATATGGTAGCATTCAATTGAACTAGGGATGGTTGGAAATGCCCATTTGTGATTC